>NW_015638949.1:799112-806184 GCF_001515625.1 Sinocyclocheilus rhinocerous | reverse complement strand
TACACTGGACGCGATCAAAGGGCCGTTGAAAACCCTTTGAAATTTGTGTCAGCACGTCATAAATAAAACCCGGCAGCAGTTTCCTTGCCGCGCCGCTCACGTCCGTAGACATGGTGTAACATTGGTTTTGCTTTGTTTCACAGAACTAATCGTTGCCTGGGTTGCGTACGTATATGTGGGGCGGAGCTATCAAAATAGGGGCAAGACCCTTTTGGGGTAGGGGCGTGTTTGTTTTGGTGATTTCAAATATCAACATTGGCTACCAGAAATCGCTTACTCTGCCTTTAAGCATTATTGTGTGTAACTCACAACATACCTGAGGAGAGTTTGAAGAGCATCATTGTATTTGTTTCCACGCTCTTTCTCTCCACTTGCTGTAACCCACTCCTGGCAGAGGAAATGCCTCGTCAGGGATGCTGGGGGAAAATGATAGCGTTCAAAATGAATGTATTACAGAGAGCATCCATTATTATACAGCATACAGTACTAGAAACGCACTGATCTGTTCTCTGTAGGTCCTGTGGTTTGATCCTCCATACTGGGACAGCACAATGAGCAGCTGGGTCAGACACAGGGCAGTGTTCAGGCTGGGCACTGTGCTTCGGAAGTTCTGCAGGTACTCAAAAGCGTGCCTGAGCATATAAAACACCACATACAGATGGTTACATTGAAAATTGCCCACTAATAGCAAGTAGGAAGTTTGTGCACTGACACTCCCACCTGCTGAGCTGATCCAAGGTCAGATCGGTCTCGTCCTCCTTCAGTCGGCCGGCCAGGACCCCCAGAGCGCTCTTCAGCAGAGCACGATGCTCTGGACCAGAAAAGCCAGCCCTGAATATGAACAGCAGGTGATTGAAGATGGTCAGAAAGTTTTGAGGTTGTTAGGAATGTCATCTAACAACTAACTAGTCCGTGCTCACCAGCTGAACGTGGTGTGTAGCACTTGAAGTAGGAGCTGATAGGCTGAACACATGAGCTGCTGTTCCTTCACATCCACACCAGGAGCATCAACAACACCCTGATGCTCAGAAAGCAGAGTCTGTGTGAGGACAAATGTTCAAACAGAGCAATAAAATTAATGAATAATGAACATGTTTACAAGGCTATAACTGAAAACACATGTGTACCTGAAAATGATTGTGGCAGTTCTCCAGGTGTGTGCAGAGTGTGGGCAGCAGCTCCATGCAACAGGTGGCGATTTCTTTGGCATTTTTCTGTTGCAAGTGAGCAAAGCCAACTGCTCTGTCTGTCTTACTCTAGAGAAACACCACAAGAAATATTTCAGTACCATATAGGTTATCAGCCGGTATTGGAGATGTTTTGTAATTTATTGGTTTGGGTCATTGGATATTTAATTGTTCATGCTCATTTTACATTTAGATTACGTTTGCTGTCACCAAACATTCATTCAAGTTAATCTTTAAAAACATTAAGTTAATTTAATAGCACTGTTAAATGTATTCTTTATCAAATTTTAAAATAGTCGTTTTTTTAAATTATAAAGCCATCAAAATTCACTTAATTTAAAAAAAAAAAAAAAAAAAAGCAAAATACATTTATTCCATTATTAAATTAAACTATTATAATTATGCCCAAATTAAGCGAATTTACAGTACAATATAAAAATATTGTATTTTTTGAAATTTTCTAAAGACTCCATTTAAAGCGGTTATTAAATTTAATTATTTAATTACATTATAATTAAGCCACTTCATTTTTGCATCATTATAATCTACAGTATGAAAAATAAAAGTTTAAAAAATAAATATTACACTTAACACTTTTATTGAAATAAACTATTATATTATAATTATAATGCCAAACTTTGGTGAATGTTGGCATCATTTTAATGTAAAGGATTAAAATAAATATTTTGAGATTTGCTAAAGATTACATTTAACAATGTTATGTCATATGAATTCTTTTCGTTTTTAGTGTTTTATTTTTTTATTATAAAATAATACAAATAATACCTGATTGGTTGATTAGAACAACATTGTCCAAGAACATGTTTGATTGGGCAAAACAGGTTTAGATATGTGTGTGTTTTCATACTTTGAGAAATGGAGCCTTTTTGGCTGGTGCAGAAGCCAAACTGAAATCCAATTTACGCCACATGTCCTCCAGCATGAAAAGCAATTCTGCAGGGCCCAACTGCACTTCCTCCTTTAACTACACACAAAACAGCTCTCTATTATTTTTCATAAAATGAAAGTATGTACTCGTACTGAGAATCGACCAGCAAACAGACTCGTTTTACCTTACTATGCAGCTCAGTGTCCAAAAGTGTCCGCGACAGAAGGCCACACTGAAGCACGCTCAGAGCTTCAACATCCAGCTCTCTGAAGAATGGCCAGTACGAAGACAGACTGACCCCTGATTTGGCATCCTTTTCTTTCTCCTTCTCGCTCTCTTTCTCTGGATGGTCCTGCCACAACAAAAATGGTCAGTTTTGGGATGTAAAAAGTACTAAGAGCTTTAAAATTAAAATTCAGCTGACACCATAGTAAAATCTCAATGTCTTGAAGTAAAATATACAAGAGTAACATATTGTCCATTTATTCTTCATCTCAAACATTGGTTTTACAGTCTACTTTACCAGATGTTCATACAGATGTCAGTAAACCAGTGGACATCGAGTATGTCTGGTCTTTACCTGTTGGGAATCCTCTGCATCTGCGGCCCCCTTCAGCTGTGATTTGTCTCCTGAGGAGTTCTTACTCGCTGAAGCCTTCCTCTTCCTCCCAGATGACTCTATACACACACACACACACACACACACACACAAACAGTGAAGCACTGACCCTATATATAGCACAAATCAGTATGCTGATTTCTCCAGCATCCTTACCTTTCTTTGGCAGAGCAATTGAAGAAGAGGGTATCATCCCTTCAGCACTCTCTCCATCAAAGTTAGCCTGAGGAGGAGTGTAGCCTGGTGTAGCTAACACAATACAACAATGTTAACTTTTACAGATAAAAATAAATATAGTAAATAGACAATTTAAATAATTTTCAAATTAAATTAAATTTTTTAAAAATACATTAATATAAATAAATAAAAATTAATAAACAAAACAAGTAAATTTACAAATTACAAGTCACTCTGGTACCTGCCAAGCACGTTTGCAGTAAACTCTGAAGGTAAGTGATATTCTGAATACGAGTTACAACCTTCATTTTCATCTCAGGATCGTTCAGCTTGCAAAATGCATTCACCACCTACATTCATAAAAGAACATGCATACTATACATATTAGAATACATAAATTATTATATAACATAACATCAAAAACCACATAATTCCAAACCATAGTTCCAATTAATCAAATTAACACAGAATTTTCATTTTTGGATGAACTATTAATTTACAACTGAAGTGAGCACTTCAAAAAGGCAAGTCATATCAGAACTTGAATTGATCAGTGATGATTGTCAAGTCACTCTGAATTTAGCACTGTGCTGTACTGAAGAGGTGTACTAACCTCTCTGAACCAGTTGATGGTGTAAAAGAGCAGAGAACAGAGGAATTCTCTCTCAGCCTTAGACAGACTCTCCACCTTCTCCATATCAGTCAGAATCAGAGGACAGCCTGTAACAGCACAAAACTCTCCAAACATGCTTTTTAACCTTAGATACATCTGATGCCTCTTGTGATGTTATAAATAATCTTCCAGCTTATACATAATCATAATATGAAAACATGAAAAAATAGAGGCATCTAATAAAACATTTTCTTTTACACCGTGACAAAACACAATCTAGAATAGAAAAAAACTGCAGGTGTACAGTATCTGACCTAGCAGAGCATCAATCTCCTCCAGATCGCCTTGGTGCTGCACCTCTTCACACAACCTCAGCAGGCGGAAAAACGGGGACAGACAAAGTGGAGACACACGCCTGTGAGAGTCATTCGGATTGTAACATTGCAGAGATTATTAATTAATTCAACAGTGTCGCTGATAAAATAAATAAAAATGCAAATTACAGGTTGATATACTGTATAGATTACTGGCATCAACAAACAACAGTGCCTGCTTGGGTAAATAAAGACCGAATTCTGAAGTGCATGACTGTTAAATATTTTGAGGTGAATTTTCAGCAAATATTGTGTAGAATAATTTTCAATTTCAGCAATTTTGCATACATCACATATGATGAAGCTATATGTATGAAAATATTAGTATCGCTGCTAAAAAATTTACTTGAAGTACCCCCCTGAGACTTTTATTATATCAGTAATTTATCAAATATTTTAATAATTTAAAAACAACTTGCTCACAAGTTGTATTTTGGTTAATATACACACACATGATATGCAGGTAAACATAAAATGTTAGTAAGTATATAATTTTTACTGTTTCGGTTTTATATGTATTAAAACCTTGCTCTATATCAAGGTGCATCATTTATGGTATATAAAAACATCTTGTTTTACAGTCTACAGTAACAGAAGAGTTAAACTGAGTTCAGCGCAGAGTATTCAGCAATGACCTTTCTTTCTTGACTCCAGCTGGTTGGGTTGTGTCTGTTTTGGGCTGCTGGTCTTGAGTCATAAGTGGCAGTAGATTGATGGCGATTCCCCCTTGACTCTCATCATCGTCCAAATTATACATCACAGAGGCAGGAAACACAAATGGACTGAGACACGCACACACATAAAGGGTCATGAGAAAGTCGAGACATAAAACCTCTGGAATTTAAATGACTAAATGAAACAGCCAGTTGCTTTGATTTGATAATACAACAACAAAAAAGCAGGTCATATTGATTATACTAATCTTTATTTGCCCTGAATGTGTCACTCACCCTGATATATCTGGCCCAAGGTCTACAACAAAGTCTTCCTGAAAATCCTCTAACACACTCTTCCCGATCCATGCCTGAGGATGACAGCCATCACAGAGAGTTTACAATACTAATGTAAAGACCTTTCAGTCATGTAGAGATCCATCTGAATTTTACTACTTGTCTATAACTCGATTAAAGAGACAGATTTGAGGTCACCAATTAAAATACAATTCTGTCAGCATTTATTTACCTTCATGTCATTTCAAACCCTTTTGGAGACAGAATCTTAAAACAATTTTTTTTATATACATCAAAGATGAGAACATGAAGGCTGTTTTAAGGGGCTGTTTATTTATAGTCAATAACACACACACACCTGCACTAGAAGGTCCAGTTTGCAGGTCTGCAGCAGGTTGGCCAGCTCATCGTAATAGAGAGCGGCAGCTTCAGGGGAACTCTCACTGCATGAGCGTACCAGCTCCAACAGAGCCATCACCTACACACACACCACAACACTCAAAACCTTATGTGGTACATGGGCCAGTGACAAATAAGGAGTGAAAGTAGGCAACACATTTATAATGCTACAAAAGATTTATATTTTAAATCAATGGCATTCTTTTGAACTTTCTATTCATCAAACATCCTGAAAAAAGTATTATGGTTGCCATAAAAATATTAAGCAGCACAACTGTTTTCTACACCAAACCAGCATATTAGAATGATGAAAACAGTTATTTTTAAATTGTAATATATTTCCACAATATTACTGTATTTTTGATCAAATAAATGCACTTTAGGGAGCATAAGAGACTTATTTAAAAAAACTTGAAAACCACAAACTTTTGAACAGTATTATACACACTCAAACCATCAGATCATCTCACTCACCTGTCTGTGTGTCTCTTTGGGCAGCGTGCCACCCTGAGAGCCTTCAGGTTTATTTCTACATAACACAAGAGTGAAGATCAAAGATCACAAGCCTACTGAGGGTGTATAAGCGAAAGATGTACCAGCAAACAGTGTACCTGCAGGCCCCCATACTGCCCACCATCATGACTGCGCCAATAATACCAATACGCTTGTACTTGGGCACCATGCTAGACAGCTGCTTACGGATGACGATATGCATGTCATCCTGGTTTAGGACATATAGAGATTTGACACAATTTTCATTTTTGGATCAGCTACCCCTTTAATTGCAAAAAAACTAAAACTATACCTTTAAGATGCAGTGCGTTTCTCACCTGGATGTGTCCTCCGTGCTGCTCCTGTCCAAATGCTAGGTGGCTGAGCAGGTGGAAGAGTCGTCTGATCTGCTGTGAGGTCAGGTTGTCCATGTAGTCCAGAATACCCTGTCACAATACCCACAATTCACACCAGCAAACAGGTTAAATACCATTACGTACTTGAAAAGACCCAAACAATTCCACTAAAATTGTTTGAATAAAAAATAATAATAACAAACAAAAGAAAAATGATTTTGATTCCGACTGACTTAATGAAAAGAACGGACTCAAAAAAAATTTTTTCCTTCCAAATGGACATCAAAGCAGGCGTTCGTACCTTCACAAAAACAGTGAACTGGCTCATCTCTGCAGGTCTCTGAGATACCAGCTCATAGAGCAGCTCAAGAGCCATATCCACCTCGCCGCTCACACCACTGCATGCGTGTGTGACCAGAGAGCCCACCACCTCCTACACAACAAACACACATGTACTGGACATCAATGCACGTCCTTAAATGAATGTTAGTGTCCATAAATCTGCAGTGTGTTTGTTGTGAGCTGGTATTAAGAGGCATTTCTTACCTGCTGACAGTAGGAGTCAAAGCCAGTGAAGGCCTGTTTGTACATGTGACCTCCAAAAGGCACCACACAGCAGTCTGAAGACCGCAAGAGTCCCTGAGCTAGAGCCAGAATTGATGGGAAATAACCCCGCATCACCTGTATGAAACATTTACACCATACCTGATATGTACAAGGGAAGCCAATACTTCAGGTAGCATAATTAGGGCTGTTCCTTAAAGGGGTCATATGACGTTGCTAAAAATAACATTATTTTGTGTATTTGGTGTAATTAAATGTGTTTATGCGGTTTAAGGTTCAAAAAACACATTATTTTCCACATACTGTACATTATTGTTTCTCCTCTATGCCCCGCCTTTCTGAAACGCGTCGATTTTTACAAAGCTCATCGGTCTGAAAAAGCGAGGTGTGCTGTAATTGGCCAGCTATCCAGTGTGTTGTGATTGGCCAAATACCTCAAGCGTGTGACGGAA
>NW_015638949.1:784228-797948 GCF_001515625.1 Sinocyclocheilus rhinocerous | reverse complement strand
AGGGCGTGGACGAGTCTTAACTTTTATAAAGAATATCTCTTTGGGTTTGAGACTTTAGTCTTTGCAACTTTAGGGATCTTCTGTATGCAAGAACAGCTTTTAACACTCCAAAGAGAAAGGAAAACTTGAAATCGCATCATATGACCCCTTTAAGTCACAAGCATGTGAATGAAAGCATACCTGAGCATGACCCTTAAAGGTCTTCTGCAAGAGACTTTCCTGAATCAGACCCTTGCGAACTTTGACCTTGAGCACTCTCTCCGCCCCACGCCGGCTGTGGTTTGCATTAGTGGAGTGAAGGATGAACAGCACCAACAGATCAACCACCTGAGAGACAACAAGTTAAGTTAATTCTTGCATTTGGATTTTCAGATACGTAATGTGTCAATCTAATGGGAATCGCATAAAAACATTTTGATAGAAATCAATCAAACCTTATGGTCGTCTGACTCATCAACATTCTCTATGGCCTGAAAATCAAACATTTGAACAGTAATGAAATAACTTCAGTTGCATGGAAATATAGTACCTAGTGCTTGAAGGCAGAAAGGCAAACGAAACAGCTATCAAGAAAATATATGAACTCTCAACTCACTTTTAGCCAAGCCTCTGAGATGGTCTTCTGAAAGCGGATAGCTGACTTTATGACATCCAGAACCAAAGCCACACTATCCTGACCATTGCTGCATGATGGGACACTGGAGGACCCGAGCAGTGACATTAAAATCAAGAACAAGACAGAACATGGCCAGCAGAACTGGACATATTCCCAACTTCTTATTTGTCTTCCCAGGAATAAAGCAAGTCATATGGGTTTGGGAGGGATGGATGAGAGTAAATAGATGAAGATAGAATTTCACTCAAGAGAAAGCAGGAAAAAGTCTCACCCTGACACGGCTTTGCTTTTCATACGACTCTGGGAGGCCTGCAGCACAGCTGGCAAGACACACTGCTCCAATTCAAGCTTTTTACGCAGGTCACACACCACCTGAGGAGCATGAATGGACATGAGCATAACTACAGCTCTACAGCAATAGGAAACTGATTAAAATTGTCTATCAGAGAAAGAACATTTTCATGACCAGAAATAAAAAAACTGTCATAAACAAAGGTCAGTTTAGAGGCCTGACCTCATTAGGACCAGATGCAGAGATGGAGTGTAAGATGAACTTCACTACAACAGGAAGATCCTCTAACTGCACAGCAGAGAGAGTTCCCATTACTGCCTCACGAACCTGACAGAGAGAAAGACGGAGGATTTTTAATAGTATACACTACAATTTAAATGGCAAAATAAATTAATATTTTTATTCAGCAAAGATGCTTTAAAATGATAAAAAGTGATTTTTACATAAACATATATATTTTTTTTTAATTCTAATAAATGCTGTTCTTTTAAACTTTTTATTCATCAAATAATCTTCAAAAAATTATGTATGAGTATGCACAAAAATATTAAGCGGAAATTGTTTTCAACATTGATAATAATAATAAGTGTTTCTTAAACACCAAATCAGCATATTAGAATGATTTTTGGAGGATTATAAGACTGGAGTATATTTTTAGGGAACATATTTGCATGTTTAGAAGTACCTCGGACAGTAACGCAGAGCTCAGATTCAAACTGGATAAAGCATCCAATATAGGCACAGCGAGCTGAGTGTTCTGCTGAAGTAAACCACTGCACAAGAGAGCAGACACAAACACAGACTCACTTAAACACAACATACACAATGATAATAAGTATCTACATTATAATCATAGTCAACATTACCATCACAGCTAGCCATAATTACTAAACCAAACATAGGTCAAAACAACACAACTTTAATTTCATGCATTGGGAAATGGCACAAAAAACAGCAGGCGCAGCTACTGTTGACGTACTTCAGCTCTTTGGCCGTGTCTCCATGCTGGGAATCCTCCAGGATTTCAGGCAGGCTGGTAATAATGTCTCGCTGGATCTCCACTGGAGCCACAGACACCATCTGCATCAGCTTACTGCTCAAATCCTACACGTACACAGCAATTAGTCAGACACCAGTCAAACACTGGTCACGGCAATGCCACAATTTGGCTATGACAAACATTTATTTTAGTTACAAAGGAACTGTTGGCAATTATGATGTTCACTGGAACATTGTCATCATGCAGGTTTCTCACATCAACATTATCAGTGGACTGAGTACCTTGCCATCTACAATTCGGTCCAGCCACTTCAACTGGTTTATTATGAGACGGGGAACGTTGAGGCCATCCTCTCTTACACTGTAACAGAGCACATTACTGTCAGCGTCAGTGATGAGCGAATGTTACAGGACTGTGTCTGTAATTAAAGTGATGTGTATTAAAAAAATAATCAAAAAGACATTTACCCCTCAAACATGAATTCTGGAAGCTTTTCGAACAAAATGTTTATGATCAGGGTCTAAATGCAGAAAAAAGAAGAAAAAACATTTATATATATATATTATATTCCCCAAATTTTTTTTGGACCAATTAATTTCCATGACTTTCCATGAATCTAATCATTGGATAATGGATAAGCATTTTTTAAATAATATTATGAAAAATAATATAATATATAATAGAGAATAATTTATAAAAACAATATCAAGAAAAATAATATAACATTATATATATATATTATTATATAATCAGATAATATAAAATAAAATAACAATAATGAATGAAAAAATAATGGATTCAGACCAGTCTAAATGTTGGAAAAGGAAAATAATATATATCTTAATTTTCTATTGCTTTGTATTTTCAGATGTAAATTGAGCTGATATGTTTACCTGTAGCATCTCTATTCCAAGCAACAAGCGTACAAGACTTTCCTGATAGGAGCCAGAACTGACATTAAAGGAAAAATAAACAAAAAAGACAAATAAGAGTATATAAGAGTAATAAAACAATTGCATAAAACAAAGTAATGTATTCTTGTAATGTTTCAGATGGGAAAACAAGAATCAGTGCATTACTTGGTATCCTGCTGTGAAGAGGATGATGGCACACAAGGTAGCAGGCAGTTTCTGAATCTCTCTGGGTCTTCAATGTATGTTTCCAGTGCAGATATAAATTCCTGGATTATCTATAAAACAGCCATTTAACAATGTAAACATATTTCGAGTAAGCTTCTTTTGTGAAAAGAAAAAAAAAGTGATATGATGATAAGCTGTATCTCACATTGGGGAATCTAGGATTTTTTCGTAGACGCTGCTGGAGCCGCTTTTGAAATATTACTTGGTCTACAGCTGTAAAAAATAATAATAATGTGTATTATTAATGCAATAATGTGTAAATATAATGTGTATTATTATAATAATAATAATAAAATAAAAATGTAAAAATAATGTGTTAATTGATATGAACGTGCATGCATGCATTGTGATTTCACCTATGATTTCACCTTTATTGTATTCAATACACACTTTCTCATTCTTTATCTTACCAATTTCATTAGCTGTACTGCCAGCTCTCAAAGTGACACCAGATTCCTTCAGAAACTGAACAAAAACTGAGTCCGGGTGCAAGTCCTGTGCTGAAGACTTTGTGGGTCGTCCACTGCTCTTGGTCTTTTTTGACTCTGTATGAATGAAGACGCATCAATAGTCCAATAATATATATATTTTTTAACTACACCAAACGTACAAAGACTTTAGACATTCCCGAGTTATTTTAGAAGTGACGTCATCAGGAACTTACTCGGAACGTCAAGTGTGGAATCGTCATCGACAGTGATGGATGAGCGCTTCTTTTTACGCATCATCTTCAACTCAGATCAGAAGAACCGATAAGATTGAATTGATAACAGATGTTGCCTGTTGGGGTTACAACAAATCAGCTATTTCACATGAGTTAGATGAAATCACACACACAACTGACAGTTCAATAATGACAATTCTGGTTCAAACAATCCCAAAATCCATCTCTGAAGATGGTAAACAATCATTTCATGACGCAAGAGCTAAATTACACATTCGACTAACTCGACGAAATTACCGTATTTGAGACAAGGTGTGGTCAGAAGTGTTTACCTTAACGTTACTCCCCGCGATTCTGATCTTAAACGTTTGTAATTTAGATGTTATATTAATAAACGCTGATTACATTTAGATTTGAGCATAAAATGTATGTTTTCGTAAACAGGCTAAAAGACGAGTCTGTCGAAAAGCTTCCCGCGCCAGTGTTTCGTAAAATCTAGGGACCGTGGTAAAATTCTTAATTCTGTATTGATGTACGAATAGTTTTGGGAATTTACTGTATGTTTTTGTCTATTATTAACTATATCTGTCTATATCTGTCTTGAGTGTAAAAATGCGAAATACATCAAATAGCACGTTAACAGACCCACAGATAAGAAGATAAACATTCTCAACCATTAAGCAGTAAACGTAACACTTTGTTGACACTCTCTGATCTTTTATGGGCGTGTATTAAAAGTAGGCGTGGAATGTCTTGCCATGATTGGTCGCTGCATAGCACACCGCCCACATTTATCCGTTTTTATACAAGTGTCATTTTCCTAGTTTCTGTGGACGTCACTGTTCTGTATTAGTTATCTGCGAGACAACGGTGTGGGAGTAAACATGGCTGGAATAAAATCGTTTTACGACATCACAGCCAAAACCCTTACTGGTGAGGAGTTAAAGTTTTCTTCTTTCCAGGGCAAGGTGGTCTTGATCGAGAATGTCGCTTCTCTTTGAGGCACGACCACCAGGGATTACATCCAGATGAACGAGCTCCACGAACGCTTCTCCGATAAAGGGCTTGTGATTCTGGGAGTTCCCTGCAATCAGTTCGGCTATCAGGTAAGATGACTACAGTAAACTCTATGTTTGATTCAATAGCCCTTCACTGCCGAACAGGTGCCTGTGCTTTTGGCGCACTCGTTCTGTCATGACCTGCTGTTTTTATGTATGATAATTCATCTGTATAAAATAAGGGCAGCCTAAATTAAAAAACGTAAGTAACACTTATTTTTAAGTCAATAATCAAGAGATTAATGAATAGCTACTTTACATTAAAATTGAAATATCAAGAAATTGTAGTTTACATAATTACTGATATAATAAATATTATTATATTATTTTATGAAGTATTATAAAACAGATCAGTCCTGGTTTTGGATGTTGATACTGTAGCCTTTTTTTATTTTTTTTTATTAAAGAACAATAAACAAACAGCCATAGTACACAGATGTGGTTACAGTTTAAGATATAATAATAATAATACATTTATTTTTTATAAATAATTAAACAATATAAGCTATATTTCATTAAATTATAGATTTAGATTTCTTATTAAAATATTGTTTAAATAGTATATGTAAAAGTCAATAACCAAAGCAAAACTCAATTGTTTCAATTTTGCTTTTATGTATATGAAATGTACCAAATTTACTAAATAGCTAAGTAAAGGATTTCTTATTAATATGTTGGTAATACAGTATATACAAGAGACTCAACAACCAAAGCAACACACATAAAATTATATAAAATGAGTTATATAAAATTTGCTTTTGTGTTTATAAAATTTACCAAATCAAAGTCAAATCAAATCAATTTAAATTAAGTAACCACATATAAAAAAAGTGACCACGTATGTGCATATTAAGCAACACTCTTTCAAAATGATTTTCCTTTGATTTAGTATTTTAGTATGGTTTAGTATTATTCTCTATTATTCTCTAATATGTTTATTTGTATAATTTTTACTTTTAATATATAATAATGAGCCATCAGCCATGACTATACTCAACCCTTCTACTGTATTCTTAATTTAGAAGAGCCTCTCATACTTCACTGCCTAATTATTGTTCAGTAAAGACATAATAATCAATGCTATTGCAAATTATTACTGGAATACCTGTTCAAATGTCTTTATGCTTATGTTGCTTATTTATTTATTTTGCTTTGCTTTGGTAGGAAAACTGTACAAATGAAGAGATCCTTCCGTCCTTGAAGTTTGTCCGTCCTGGCAATGGCTTTGAACCTAAATTCCAGCTCTTGGAGAAGGTTGACGTGAACGGGAAAGCCACTCACCCTCTCTTCGTCTTCCTCAAGGAGAAACTTCCATTCCCGAGCGATGAGCCAATGCCCTTCATGAACGACCCCAAATTTATTGTGTGGAGTCCTGTGTGCAGAAATGACATCGCTTGGAATTTTGAGAAGTTTCTCATTGGATCTGATGGAGTGCCATTCAAACGCTACAGCAGGAGATACCTGACCAGCAACATTGAAGGAGACATCAAGAAACTTCTCAGCGTAGCCAACTAAAATGGTTTGGGTGTCAAAATAAAGTAATAATCCAGCTTCTGCATTGCAAACCTTCCCCTATATGGATCTCCAATAGGTTTTCATGACAGGTTGTGCTCTCATATGCATGATGTTGCTGTGTTTGGACTTTTACTTCATGAAGGTGCTCCTGTAAACATGCTTGTCTGTGGGGAGCATCTGATGCCGTGCAGAAGTCCTAACTGAACAGTTTCATTTAGCTCTTGGATGGCACAACATGCAGTTTGAACCAATAAATGTTTCCTTACTCAAGTTTCAAGATTTCCTTCATTCATTTCCCTTAGGGTTTTATCTGTTGTGTAATACAGTACTGATCATCAGGTGCTTTGAAGAGGTTCATTCTATATTAATGAGTTCCAGTGGAAACTTATCTCTAGTGTGGGTGTGTGAGGCGGGAGTAGAATTTCCCACTGCAGTTACAAAAACAAAAACAAAAAAAACGTTTTATATTTATTTTGAAAAAAATATATAATTATGGACCACCAAATCAGCATATTAAAATAATTTTCAAAGGATCATGTGACACTAAAGACCAGATTAATGGCTGCTATAAAATCAACTTTGAAATCACAAAAATCACACAAATATTACACACATGAATAAATATATTAAAAAAGGAAAACCGTTATTTTAATTGTAACATTATTGTTTACTGTTTATCAAGTAAATGCAGGCTTGGCGAGCATTATTTTAAATAATATTCATTATTCCAAAATATTTTACTGGTAGTGTTTATAGTTGCCTGAAATCATTCAATACACATAACAAAAATATCTAAATCCACACATTATTAAAAAAAAATTATGTAAACATTCATACATCCATTTCCATTTAATGAATAAATATATTAAAAAAGGAAAACCGTTATTTTAATTGTAACATTATTGTTTACTGTTTATCAAGTAAATGCAGGCTTGGCGAGCATTATTTTAAAAATCTTCATTATTCCAAAATATTTTACTGGTAGTGTTTATAGTTGCCTGAAATCATTCAATACACATAACAAAATATCTAAATCCACACATTATTAAAAAAAAATTATGTAAACATTCATACATCCATTTCCATTTCCAACAGCCAAAACCAATGCCATTTTCCACCATGAAATAATATAAAATAGCAATAACGAATGATGGGTAGGTTTGTGGAATCTTTTGACTGATCCTGAAGAATATGACAGATTCATAAATCATCTGATGCAAATTGATTTCTTAATGTTATAAAAGAAAAGAAAAAACAAAGCCATTATCTATAACCAGGCTTCCACATTTTATTATATTTTCAATTCAAATAGGCTTTAATCAAAATCTGGTGTTGCACATGTTGGCATGATAAATAGCAGAACACAAAGCAGCTATGTACTGTGCCCCAGATTATGATTATGTACATCTATGCAAGAAAGGTCTATGAAATTACAAAAACAAAAAAAATGTTTAAATAGACATTTCACTAATGAAGGCGCTGCAGGGGGGCAGCTTGAGTCAATGATCAGTTTGGTGTCTTACGTTTTATAGCTGGATCCATAAATAACAATAGTGGATTTACCCATCAATGACTGCTAATACCATAGAAAGGTAAACACCAGAATCAACCATCTAGTTTTGCAGATTCAAAAATTGCATGCCGTTTTGCCACACACAAAAAAATAATATGTTTCTTGTATTATGTTCTTAGCAATATGAAGCACTTGTCTTTTGAGCTTTGAGTTGTTGCTAAAGCCATCTGACACACATAATGCCACAACTGATCACATGGCAGATGTGCCCATGTAAATCTACAAGTAATAATAAAAGATATTCTTTGTCTATAAGGTTGTTCTTAATTAAAACAACGGCCATTCTTTATGTTCCTCTTTGCCATGTACTTGTACCTGTTCAAGGGTCATAAATTTAGCACCACTTTCGATACTCCTCTGGACTGAAGCCATTTAGAGAGCAGAAAAATCCACCGGAAAAAAAAACAAACAAATAAAAAATAGATTATTACAAAGCACAAACCATCATATCTGAAAAAATAAAAAAAATGCTTCGGAATTGCGTTGAGCACAACTGTGACTTACATTATTCCACATATCATTTTCGTAAGCTTCCATTTTCAGTTTTTGGGGCATAAAAGGCTGTTAGTGTAGTATATTAGAGAGCAGCCCACCCCCCAAAATCAACATGATAATAAAGTGAAATATTTCACTCTCCGGCATGGTATATTTTTAACAAAAAGTGTGGCTTGTGATAGGATAAACGAAACATGGAGACAATATTTAATATAAGAGCACAAGCTTCTCCGAGAGAATCTCTGTGCTTATCACCATACGCTTAGGTTATTAAACACAGAGTCTATTCTTCACAGGAGGCACAAGTTACAAGATGCTGATAGCTAGAGTCCAACGTAAGTGGGTAGAGGCATAATTTAAACATTTCAGATGAGCGTAATGTTGCATACATAGTCTATGTCTAGGCATTTCCCCTCTCCTGGTCTAGTTCATCTAACATTCATGTCGTCCAAAGAGAGGTTATATTGCCGTTTCACCCTCATTCTCATTTCAGACTAAAAGAAATTAGTTTCTATGATCAGCAGGCATCAAGGTCCAAGAATAAAGTCTTTCATGTCACGCTTCAAACTAAAATTCTCTTTATTTATTATTAATATTCTTTTTTTGGCTCTTGATAAAGACGCATGTGTGAAAGAAAGAAAAAATTAAAATAAAGCTAAAAACAAAGGGCCTGTTTGTGAGCCTTTAATAGTCACTGAAGTAGCCAGGGATGTGCGTTGATGCATTGATGATTTCATCTTTATGTCGTTTTTGTTTCAGTGCCAGTCATCGAAAGACTAAAAGAAACTCAGTTGGTGTCCATGTGGTCATCCAGGGTCTCTGGAGCGCCACCTGGTGATGCGGAGGGGGTGGATTTGGACGGCGTGTCTGCATCTCTGCGTTGGTAAAAGAGCACATAGGCTGCTTTAGTCTGCGGAGAACAACAAAAAAGAGTCAGTGTACAAACCAGCAATTGCCAATTCCCAATTTCTATATTGGAAAACGGCTCTTTCAGATTCATTAAAGGGTTTTTTACTCTCAAAGCCGTGATTCCCATTCACTTCCATTATAAGACTGACAGACTGCAACGGTTTGAGTTAAAAATCTTCGTTTGTGTTCTACTGAAGAAACAAAGTCACCTACATCTTGGATGCCCTGGGGGTAAGCAGATAAACATCAAATTTTCATTTTTGGGTGAACTATCCCTTTAACCACTGTGGAACGCTTTTTGAGTCTGGAAATGTTGGCATTTCTTTTAATAAAATGGAATGCGTAGTAGTCTCACCACAATCTGATCCTCAGTTGAAGACGACACACTGCTGTCGTCAAAGTAATACCATTTTCCATCCATCTTGTTCTTGCTGTATGCCGTGTCTGCAAAAGAAAATTAAATGTAATTGTCAACAGCTGAACTTTGGCAATCAAAAACAAACCAAGCTATCATTTCCAAGCAGCAATATAATGACAAAGACATAAATGATCAACTCTGTTATACTTTCTGTAGTAATGCATTAAACGTGAGATAAACCAAGCTAGGTTGCAAAAATGAACAAGTGAAGGTGATAAAGGGAAAATAAAAGGCTGCTGACACAACCTGTGAGACGACCCAGTTATACAAGTTATGTATTAATATGATTGTTAATATATAACTGGACATATGAATAGTAAGGACGTCATCTCATAATGGGATAGTTGTGCAAACAGAGAGACTTACAGTGGCCTCCGCCCATTCCTCCATAATGGTTGGAAACAGCAATGAGGTCATAGACATATGGGTCAGCTTTGGGGTCACAAACAAACTCTGACATGTTCAAGTCCCTGTGTGAGAAAATGTACATTCATTTCCAAACATGAAGTCACCAGAATTCCAGACGTTTTCTAACAGTTTGTAAATTTTCATTTGTAAAGTTAATTTCATAAAAACACTTAAAAACTAATCCCCGACAGTAAGTGTGGCTGATCAAATTGTTTACTTGACATTTTAACCATGTAATTTTTTTAATCAAGACATCAGTACATGTACTAGACTGCAGTTCTGGGTTAGTCAACTCCTTTTACCACAATGAACAATGGATGACTTTGTCTGTCCAGACAAGCATGACTCGGCTTCCTAGAAACTGACACCTAATGCATTGCACCTGACTTTTGTGCACTCTTTCCTGCTTCTTGTTCAGTAAGGTAACCCTGACCAAATCCAAATAGGATCAAGGCCAAATGCACATGCCAAACAACATGTCGAGAAAAAAAGTCACCCAGAAATGTGGCATTTTTGGTATCTGAAGTGTCAATATTCTGCATTCTATAAATGAATGCGTCACATTATAACTAAAATTAATTTGATGAAAAAAAAAATCTGATGTATGAACACAAATTTGCACCTGAAGTCAGATTATGTAACATCCCCAAATGGGTCTAAGACAATGACAAAGTATTCTGTGTGGAGGGAAACATTTTGGCACCATCTGGTGGGAAATTTACACAAGCACTTAACATGAAAAGGACACACAGTGGCGTCTTCCTTAAAGGGACAAGTCCCATGTTCTTTGGAGAACTATTAGATGTTTTAAGATATTATGTAATTTAAAATTAACAGCATTAAGAGTTAAACATTTGTTAAAAAACATTTATTTAAAAAATATTAATAATAAAAAATACACATTCAATTATATTTGTAAATATAAATATATATATATCATATAATAGATGTGTCTTGCAACAGAATTACCTAATTGGAAAGTCTACGACTGTGTCGAGCTTGTCTCTCCAGCAGCGGTTGTAAGAGAAGCGCTTCAGATGCACGACCAGAATGCGTGGGAGAGACCATAGGTCAAACTTCTTTGTGGCCTGCTGGTGTTTCTTACACGTGGGGCAGTACCTTCAGAGGAGCACAGCAATCATTAAAACTGCACTAAAAGTGGCAATACTTTGGTAAAACACTTGACCTTGGAAGTATGGGCAATAAATGTCACAATCTGTAATGATCTGAGCATCCTCCTCACCAGGGGTCGTGTTCTCCTAGGGTCTCCATTGTAGTAAAGAGCTCAATGCATTCTCGTAAAGCTACTGTAGTCTTCTTCTTCTGAGCATGTAGCATGCTCTCATGTTTGTCATAGGCCTGAGGAGAGACTTCACATTAATGTCTGAGGAGACTTAGCAGGTAGCTAAAAGAAAAGGCTGATTAGTCAGTTTTTGTGAGGATAATAGTAGACATTAGGGGTGTAATGGTACACAGGACTGTTTCTAGGCATAGGCTAGCTAGGCGGTCGCCTAGGGCGCCACCTTCCTTCACAGGCAGAAACATCTGTCAGAGCCTCAGATCTATCATTAGCACACTATTCTACGTACACTCACTGTGTTTGTGTTGAGTGCACACGTGTGTTTTCACTGCTGCTGGGGGAGGAGGAAAAAGTCTTTGTGTCACTTTGAGCACAAGAAGAGAGAAGAGGACAGGAAGACTATTCGATGACTGGCAAATTAAATTCTGCCATGCGGTATTCATCAAAATACTCCAGCAATCGTTTCAATGAAATAACCGCCCAACTATGGAGCAAACGTTTTCAACTGGACAAAAACTTGGGCTCAACGAGCCAAAAAGCAATTCTGAGTAACATGGGCATGTTACCCAAACTTGTGGAGGGAAAACAAATGACGCAGTGTTGTGAAATGGCACCATCTCACTTCAGACTGCATCTGGTCAAAGCCACTCCTCATTTTTGTTCAAATCTAAGCGTTTATTGTATGCGGAATGATTACTGGAGGTTTCCCCACCTCTAGCCCATTTTCATGACATTTCCTTACTTTTAATGACTATTTGAGGACTCAAGTAGTTACTGCTGTCAACGAAAATGAGAGGCTAAAGGCTAACCGTCAGCTAGCTAATACTCAAACTGCCCTCACTGGACAACTTCCTGTCATTTGTCTTTGAGCAAACGGGCAGGAAATAGCTTTGAATATAGCTATGCTGCAAACATGCTAGCATCGCCCAGACAGACTCCCTCATGTCTGTAAGTGGACGTTGGAGAAATGATTTGAGCAGAAAGCGAAAGCAAAAAAATTCATGCGATTTAAAGGGACAGTTATTTATGATGAATGCTGCTCTCCTGAGAGTCTGGCAGACCAGTTCACGGATCTAAAGTGCACCATGACCTCAGACACGCTAAGAATCACACGATGACAACCAGGGCCGTTTCTAGTCATAGGCGAGCTAGGCGGTCGCCTAGGGCGCCACCAGCTGAAGGGGCGCCAATGAGCGCACGTACTGGCACTTTTAGCAGGGTTGTGATAAAGAGTGGCACGGTCACCCTGAAATATGACTGCCGCCCCCACTGGATCCCCCAACATTATTGGGCTAGAGTACTGTCAATCTGACGATGCCTGTATGCCACTAGATCAGAGTGCTGTCAATTGCTGCCTGATTGTTGCATGCAAAGTTTGCATTTGGAGCGCTCAACAACGCCATTAGATCAGTGGGCTCTGTCAGTGCTTTGGCAAGGTAACACTTTTTTTTGCTATGCAATAAAGCTAAGTTCAAAGGCCAATTTAAAATATTGGTACAGTAAATAAAGTGCACAAAATCTGTATTTTGTTTAGGCAGTATTTGTGGCACTTTTGTGGCACATTTGTCCAAATATTTGTGGCAGATTTGTCCAAAAGGTGTGCGTTTTTTGCGCCAATGCATTGTTAAAGGATCAGCGTGTCATGAAATATTCCCGTATAAACTTTAACATCCAATTAAAAAATAATTTGTATAGTCAAATTCGCTAATTCACGAGATCAATACATCCTTTATTAGACCGCTTTGTCGAGTTAAATGCATCCTTACGGAGGTGTCGAAATGCTGAATCAATTCATTCACTTCCAACAGCGCTTAATGGGAGCAGCGTCATAGAGGGCAGAGCGTCACGTTATTTAAAGGGGACGTTAACGAGTAGCAAATGATTAAGTAGCTGCATTGGTTACTTTTATGCCACTGATAAAGCTTTTATATGTAGTTTGGGGTAACAAAGGGGTTTTATAGGTTTGACTGAAATAATAATGCAATAACTGACACTTTAAATCAATGTTTCAAGAAACAACAACAAAAAAATTGAACAAAAAACAGATAAAGACAAAAAAGTAGCCATTGATAATATCTAAACAGGATGGATTTCGCCTAGGGCGTCAAATTGGCTAGAAACGGCCCTGATGGTACACACATTTGTACCAAATATTTCAGTACTGCTTGTGCTGAATGCAATTTCAAACACTGAGTTTCCCCCCTAGGATGGCAGGGCTCTACAGTGCGACCATTTCAGTCGCATTTGCGACTGAAAACTACTGCGTGCGACTATGAAAACATATTTAGGAGCACCAGTGCGACTGACCAGATCTTCATCATATTTGAGATTGT
>NW_015638949.1:748538-784166 GCF_001515625.1 Sinocyclocheilus rhinocerous | reverse complement strand
TCAGGGGAGCTTCAAAGGTTTCTACGTGTTTTTGCAGCGTTGAGTAATGTATCACAGACATATCTCATGAATCCTTTCAGAAGTAAAGTGTAGACGGTGTAAATAAAAGATTCATTGTGCAGTGTAGAGAACTGCGTTGATTATAAATGTGAGATCAAGTCAAACATAGCGGTGTCTCGTTTATGAATGAACTGCGTTTTTAAACTAATCTAGTGAGTCAATGATTCGTGATTACCCATTCATAAATACTGTCACTTGCTTCATTCCTGAATGATTCAGCCGTTCGAATGAATCAATTGAATGAATGATTCAGTCATAAAATCAGTGACTTGTGTGGTTTTAATTAGAATTTTTAAAAAGCTTATAAAATAAAATTTTTTTTTAATTTGACATAAAAGATGACATACTTTTATTAAAGTTAGAAAAATGCCATTACAAAGGTAAAAACAAAATTCCACTGTAAATTACTTTAAGGAGTCAAATATCACCTCGAAAATTTTTGATCAAATTTTGGATTATTGATTAGAAGGTGCTCCTAAATTTTTGACTGTGCTCCTAAATTTTTTAAGTTAAAATAAAAATAATCGTAGAGCCCTGTATGGGACAAAATTGTTTATATTGATATGCTTTGCTGTAGCAAACACATCTGAAAAATAACAGAGTGAGCTGCTGCCAGATAAATGCACGATCCAAGATCAAGAAACATGCTTTATATTAAGTGCTTGAAACTAAATCATAAACCTAAGTGGCTTGCCCTACTGTTAGATGTGTGTTTGATGAATTTAAGATCCATTTTCCTCAGAGCACAACCGACATCTAACGGTTGTATACTTACCTGTAACTGTTACAAATTCACAAGTATTATCCTGATAACAAGCGCGTCTATTTTTAACTTCACAGACTTCACCAAACGAGTGCACAAGTGTCAAATAGAGTGGATTAGAATTGGAACACAGTAATTCTAAATAAATGTTTTAACATATTTGCATCCAGAAGTGTAAGCACTGCAAATCTCTTCCCCCACTTACAAGAGCACCATAAACTGCAGTGTATGTTGAAAGACATATTTTTTTAATTCAAAGACAGACGGTTTGTTCAGTAATCCACTGTTTTATAAAAAAGAAAGAAAAAGAAAAAATCCCCCCCTGCTGTACCAAAAATATGCCGCACCATGACTTCAAAACACATAACAAACCATAATTTTTGTGTACCGTTACACCCCTAATAGACATCTTGACCATTGTGTCACATCTTGCTGGACCCTAATTACACATGGCTTCCTTAACATCCACTTATCTACTAGTCACTTAAAGAACCAACTAGATTATTTACAAAATATGTATAATATCGTTCATAAGTTTCAAGTAAGATTTTTTTTTTTAATGTTTGAACAATTGAGTAATGGCTGCAGATAATTCAGCTTTGCATCATGGTAATAAATTACATTTTAAAATATACTAAAATAGAAAACAGTTATTTAATAATATTGCACAACACTACTGCTATTACTGTATTTTTGATCAAATGAATGCAACTTTTTAACAGTAGTGTAATTTTGCACAATTAGTGGAATAAAGAGCATTACCTCAGCCTCCTGGTCGTCGTAGCACAATTTCTTTGTGTCTGAGTCCCAATCCATGGCTACTGTAGAGTGAGCTGTAGAAAGGAATATCTATCAGTTTTGATTTATGGGCAAGAGCAAGCGATCCTAAAGAGTTCGAGTCAGACAAAAATGGTCACAGTTAATAATCCACCCGATTCATTTGATTAATTTTTAACACCAAATGTAAAAAGGTAATAGTTACTTGTGAGCTTTAGGAGATTGCCATCAAATGGGACAGAACTAATGTTGGCTGTGCCGTAGGAGTTGACCATGCTGAAAGAAAAGAGTTTTGGCCGAGAAGTAAAAGATTTTCCACCACTGCTATTGGGCCCATTCTCTGGTTCTGGTTCTGCTTCCTCCTCTCCATCTACAGTGTCAGAATGGCTGTTCTCTGGTTCTGGACTCTCCTGGTGATCCATGGCTTCCTCATCACCTGAAACAAACACATATATCAAGATCAGATCTGTATCTGATGAATGTGAAGAAAACCTAAATGGATGACAGTATGAATGCAGCATTTGGGAGCTTTTACGACATTTGCTCCCAAACGTTGAGTGTCCTACCATCACAAATTCCATTGGGGCCGTTGCAGGTTCCAGAGTGGTTGCTGTTGTTGGATCCAGCGCTGCAGGAAGCTCCATCTGAAACTGGGCTGCTGCAGTCACTCAGGCCAGTGATATGACTGGAAACTGAAGCTAGGCATTCTGGTGATTGGCTGCTGCTAGAGGAAGTGGCCGAGGCAGATGCTCTACTGTCAGTAATGGTACCCTGTGAACGTTTAACATAGCGCCTAAAACAAAAGATAAATAAAAGTTCAACCAAGATTGCAGTGGCAGAACTGGTGTAAAATTGAGATAGACCACCAAAGCACAACACCAACCCGATCCTCTCCAGCACGCGCTCATAGAGGGTATCCACAGTAAGGTTGTGGCGTGGGACAGTGATGAGGAGAGGCTGGCCGAAAAGCATTGTGCCCGAAGCGCCTCCGCTGTGCTTAGCATGCCTCTCTCTGAAGTACACTGGCAGGTTCATCTTCTCACTATCTTCCTCTAACACCTCATAACTGAACCACAAAGACACAATCAGAAAAAGGCCACTCACTTAAACAACACACTTAGCTGAACAGCAAAACTTATAGTATGAAAAACAATTCAAACATATGCTACAGTTCAGAAGTTTGCAGTCAGTCATTTTTTTTTTTAAAGAAATGAATATTTTCAAGGAGGCATCAAATAAATAAAAAAATTACAGTAAAGACATTTACAATGTTACAAAAGACTGATTATTTTCAAGGAGGCATCAAATAAATAAAAAAATGACAGTAAAGACATTTACAATGTTACAAAAGACTGATATTTCAAATAAATGCTGTTCTTTCTTTCGATATTTCAAATAATTTCTTTGATGGACTTTCTTTTCAAAGAATCCTGAAAAAAAAAAATGTATCGTGGTTTCCACTAAAATATTTAGCAGCACAACTGCTTTCAACATTGATGTTAATAAGAAATTAAGCACCAAATCAGCATATTACAATGATTTCTGAAGGATCATGTGACACTTAAGACTGGCGTAATAGCCACAGAAAATTCAAGGAATAAACCACATTTAAAATATACTAAAATAGAAAACAGCTATTTGAAATTTTAATAGTATTTCAACAATATTACTTCATTTTAGATCAAATAAAAATGGCACCTTGGTAAGCATAAGAACCTTCTTTAAATAATAATAAAAATAATAATAATAATAAAAATAATGAACCCAAACTTTTGAACAGTAATGCAAGTAGAATTTAAAAAATGACTTACACAAAAATGTCATCCTTCTCCAAGATTTGATTGAGACCGTCATCCCGTTTGTAGATTTTGTGGAATCTGTGATTGTAAACATCTGCCACAACCATCTATAACAGTATGGGGGTGGGTAAATGACGACTTTTTTTTGTTGTTGTTGAAGGAATCATTTCTTTAAGCAACATAAATACCGTAATGGAAAAAACGATTGTTAGGTATGAATGAGGGGAAACCATTAAAGTCTTACATTCTCTGAAGGAACTCCAGATAGCTTGGCCAAAGCGCTGCACAGGTCTGCCACTACACCCATTTTGGGAACAACTACACGATACTGGAAGATAACAAATTGATCTTTTAGCCCACCTCCTGAACTAAACCATGCGTCTGAGTGTTTTCAGGAAAATAGTTCTTACTTGCATGGGTCTAAACTGCGGGTCAGTGCGGACCAGGAACACCTCCATAGTGCGATCCTTTTTCATGGGCAGGGGCAGTGTGAGGTAGCAGAAGGGGTCAAAGGTAACGGAAACTTTGGAGCATTCTGGGCAAACCAGCGTAGATTTGAACAAGCCATGGAAGATGTCCACGATTACAGAATCGTTCCGCAACCGGTGATTCGCCCATGCTTCCTTGGCTACAATCTACAGACAAATGAGATACCCACAATTCAAACAACATTCTTCAGTTTAAAACGTAAGGGCCAAATGCTTATAATGTTATAGTGGTCAGAATAGTGCTTATTCACAGGTACAAAAGAAATAATAGCTTTTGTCTGATGGTTTATCGTTTTCACTACGTCTGTATTTTGTTTCCAACTAAAATGCACGCCACATTATGGTTTACATATGAATGTTTACCTCATCAGGCCGTCCCTCGGCATCTCTCAGGGCCAGATAAGGCTTCTTCTTAACACGGTTAACGTCCTCATGTAGGCCGTCCAGCAGAAAGGCCAACAGCTCCTGAGAGTCTTGTTGCTGGTACCCTGAGAACTGCGGGGCAAACCGGCCCACCTGGGTCTGACCAGAGAGAGGAGATACGGTTTCATTCAGGTCTGTCTTAAAAATGGCCAATGAGTTCCATAGTAACTTTAGCCTCTGTAGGCTAAAGATTCACTCACTTTAAAAGTGCGTGGAGCCACATAACTGCTCCGACTAAGCCACATCTGTTTGACCAGATCCGCGTAGGCCTCTGCAATCTCCCCTCGCATCCCTAATGGATTTTCCCGGTTGATCTCAGCTTCATACCGGTCTTCCAAGAAATATTCCGTTAGAGGGGGAGTGTTGCTCAGGCACTGAAATAAAAAGTCAATTAGAATGAGAAGAAAATGAGGGTTTGGCTGCTAGATGTCAAAAATTCAGGGTTTGGCTGCTAGATGTCATAACTACACAGTCTGGGCCCACAAAGCATCTTTCTTCCATTGACACCCATCAGCATACCCATATGCCAATTAGCAAATAGGGCAGATTTCAAAACATACTGTTTAAATGAACATTCACTTTTGCATACCTGGAGAGCAGAGTTCATGAAGCAGGTGTTGCCCAGGTTGCTCAGACCACAGAGGCCTTCCTGAGCGGAAGATTCTCTGTAACTGTAAGAGGAGCTGTAGGAGTTGTAACTTCCCAGTCTGCAAAATGTATGGTGGGTTAGCAAAGACATTCACCATTAGTTAACACCACAATTCAGACCATCACAAATGGTCAACCCAATGCTGAATACAAGAAACCTGACCTTGAACTGAAACCTTGTTTCAGTTCCCTATTTAAACTCTCCCAGTAAGGAACTAAATTAGTGTATCTGTGGAGTAATTTAGGACTGTTTTATGTGATTTAATCTGACCTGTTACCAGAAGTACTGTTGTTCAGCATGTAGCCAGAGTTGCTATTGCTATCCCCGTTTGTTATTGTGGAGGATATGGTGGCAGATGAGTTAGAAGAGAGTTTTGGGGAGGTTGTATAATTCCGAGAGGTGGAAGTACTGGACCTAGGCATAAATCAAAGAATAGGTTAGGGTAAATCCAAGCTGTGTTATAATAACAAGAGTTAATGGCAATCAAAGTAACCAATTTAAAAGAAAGCTCCCAATAATTAAAAAATGGTAGAAGTAAAAGCATAAAAAAATTAAAAAAAACTTCAGGTACCTCCAGTTCTGAACCTTTAAGTGATTTCTTTTAAGCATTAAGCTCCAACGTTAATAATAGTTGCTTAAGTGTGAAAATGACCTAAATTGCATGTACATACTTGGAATGGCAGGTCTGTCTGGGCCATGTGCCATCCTCATTCTTCTTCTCAATAACAAGAACCTGAGGAGTGAGATGAGATTGATGATGTGAATTCATAAAATGTCAGTCAGAGTCTCAAACCAACCACAACTGGAATGGAATGCAGCACAATGGTTTACCTGGCCCTGAAAAAGCCCTGCGTCCTGTACAGTGCTGTCAAGCTTGTTAAGTTGTTCGTAAGTGTTACTCATATATTTATTCCAAAGTCGAGTTTCCTTTTCAGATGGGATATCGAATAAAGACCTCATTTCCTTTTCAATAGTATCTAGAAGGGAAAAAATGGATATGAAATGATTGTTCACAAGGGCTGCATAATTTTTATTAGATCAATTTTGAGTTCAAACACATGCACAGCTGCTGATAATAGCTGTAAACAAATAAAATGAATGATTAATGAACCGTTCTCAATAGCTAGTACCAGTGCCTTGTAGTGATGGTAATGGATATAATCAGTGATGCAATACTACCGATGAGAGAAATTTATATTTTCTTGGAAGGTTTGTAAGTCTCGTACCTATAGTGTCAGCTTTGCTGAAATGGCGGGTAACAACTTTGTCCATGTTGTCATTATCGCACAGGTTCAACTCAAGCAAATACACTTCCACTTTACAGTGCTTCACAAACATTCCATGTTCAACAACCTGGAAAACAAGTTTAAAAAAAAAAAAAACACTCATTAACACAAAGCAAAACGAAACTAGAGGCTTTTAAAGCATTTCAGTCCGCACCTCAACCCAAATAATTAAACTTTAACCATTTAACTGTGTAAGAGTTTCAATGCAATTAAAACATGACAATAGTATCACCCAATAACCCTGCCTGTAATCACTCAAGTATATCAGACATGGGTAAATACAGGCATCTCAGAAAAAATGGAAAACCAAGAGATTACCACAATATGAAAAACTACAAAGAAATATACAATACACAAAGAAAGAATGTAGAACCTTTCTGATGATGGGTTTCTGACCCTCCAGACAGCCATACCAGCTGACCAGCTTATTCCAGGCCTCTGTAGGAACTAAAACATAGTCTAACTCATCTATGAGATGCTCTTTCAATGTCTGGGACTTGTGATCTACGATACAGAGAGAAAAGGGGGAAATCATTAGAAAAACACATTAGAGCCCTTTAACACTACACTGTATTATGCAAAAGAAATAGCCATGCTTGGCACAGATTTTGTGTGGTGCACAACAAATTAACATTTTTTTCCTTAAACATAAAAATTTGGTCATCATTTATTCACCTTCAAGTTGTTTCAAGTTTTTTGACTTTCTTCCATAAAACACAAAGGAGAGATACTGAAGAATGTACTTGTTGCTTTTTTCTGTCATTACAAAAATGGGTAATGGAGATTTTAAGCTTCAAAAAGGATGCAAAGCAACATAACAAAAAAGACCATACAACTATATTCCAAGTCTTCTGAAATCACATGATGGCTTTGGGTGAGAAAAATCAATATAAGTAGTTACGCAATGATAATCTTCTCCTCCAGTCATCTGTTAACTCAAATTATTTCATTATTAATTAACTCAAACAAATCATTTAGAAAAAGACCAATGAAAAGACCTGATTCATACGGTTTATTGTGTATGGTTTAAAATCTCCATTTGAGCTCCACTGAAGAAATGAAGTTGGGTTTGGGACGACATGAGGGTGAATTAATTAAAGAACTTAAATTTTCGGACGAACTATCCTTTTAAGACTGAAATATCAAAACATAAGTACACGGTAAGCTCCTAAAAAATTTATTTAGCCTTTGAATCAGGTATTCACATACATAACTGCATAAGAATTCCTATTCTTAAAAGCTCTGATAAAAATGTGTCTAGTATTATAACAAAAATCATTTTACTGCTGGCAAAAAAAAAATCACAATACTCATCAATGAGAATGTGAACACTCAACATAAGCACAACACTCACTCAACATTCATTACCTGAAAAGAGTCCAGAGTTGTCAATGGGTCCCGGGTACAGATTGTGCTCTCCAACATTGTACAAATCCCAGCTGTCAAAGCCCACATATTTCTTCCACTGTTTGAACCACCGGCTGTCAATCAAATACCTAAACAAGTGGAACAATAGGTGGAGATCAATAAAAAGTCAGTGGAAAAGGACAATTAATGTGTTTCTCTCCTAAAACATTAGAGCTAAACTGATGGCACAGCAAATATATTTTGTGTTGTTACACATCTACAAATATAGAACAGTCAATAAGGACTTGTTCCACTACATAAGCTTGTTAACACTTGATTCCGCAGACATTATACTTTGATAAGAAAGAAAAGTCTGAATTAAAATGGGTCAGACAAAATTGAGAATTCTATTATTGAATTCTCTATTATTGAATTGAAAAGGATCATTCTCTTTTTTCTGTGGAACACAAAAAGAGATGTTCACTTTCATTTTAGGGAAAAATGAATTGAAAGTGAAAGGTAACTTTCTTGCTAACATCTTTTAAATTCGACAAAAAGGCTGAGCAGCATTAGAAAAAAATTTGAAAATTGAAATGTGAACAATCGGTTTATTTCAAAAAATAAAAATGTAATTAAGGTATGTAGCCAACATTAAGCTCTTTAAAAACAGTGACCTTAAATAACACAAGATACCTGTTTGAGTAAATTAAATAATTGCAGTACAAGTCTATAAAATGAAAGTACTTCTAATCCTACTGAAACCTAAAAACGTTCCTTTCAATTGAGTCACTAGTCTCTTTACTTATTATAACTCGTCAGTCTGCTTTCAAAATAAAAGTGGACTGGCTATCCAAACACTTACATGTACTAACGGGTTTAAAATCTGAATCATGTGTATATATTTTGGGGTTTTAATCTCCATTAACTTAAGATGCATTTTTGTGTATTTACTATCTGTTCCATAAACAACTTCTATTGCCAAACAACATTGTGAGTGACTGAGTGTTATCCAGTAGCCATGACAAAGCACTGCCTCACTGTAATACTGATTTAGGTAGCTTAGTCTTCGTAACAACTTCACAGGGAGGAGTTTGCCCGTTATTTTAGTCCAGTTCGACAGTTCTAGTTTGACAGTTTGACAGAAGGTCGTCGTCTAACAGAAATGAACACTTAACCCGTCAATGAAACGCAACCTAGCCTGGCTAACTAGCATCGGCTAATGAAGTGCCTTACATGCCTGACGCTAACGTTACTTTGCCATGTAGCTTATCAGAGAACTGATAAGCGACAATGAGGTGGTTGAGTTTATTTACCAACCTTTTCGCTACTAACGTGTCTGAATACGTCTTATTTTTCTATTAATTAGACATTTAAGCTGACGAACCGGGGAGATATGAGAAGCTATGGCTGGTTAACCTGTGCTAAGTTATATAGCTACAAGACAGCTTCCTCGTTTTCTAACCGATATAAATAGTGTTGAATCCTTATTACAGTAAATCGCACGCGTGCCCTGTACACCAACTCGATAATAATAGCAGCCTTCTAGTTTATGGGTGTTAGCGGAGCAGGTGGCTGTCCACAGCCCGGCTAGTGAAGAGATTTCCGGCAGCCGGTGTCTCCGTCTGTAGGCCTGAGCCGATGCCGACAAGCTTGCTTTGACTTCGGCTTCACATAAAAACCTCTTACCACTCATCTCCCTTTCGAAGTGGCGTCTTCAGCAGTGTGCCGATGCTCTGCTTTTGACTTTCGGTGGACGGTACTGGTGTCTGTGCGATCACCGGCTTCTCGTCAGGGTCCGAAGCGTTACCCGACTCGGGTCCGCCTCCCTCCGCCATCGTGCAGCGAGTGAACCCGCAGCGACCGCGAGCGCGCTGAAGTATACAGGAGACGCGCAGCGCTAGAGGGAGCGCGCATACTTAGCTGCCGAATTCAACTGGGAGTTACATCCTTCATGAATAATTAGGGCTCTGGGAAGATAAGCATTTTGGTGTCCGCATCCCTGACAGCTTAAAGTATTGCTGTCAGCCGCTACAATAAATCTTTGACTGATAGGACCTCTTGCCATATTGTCCCCTGAAATTGATTTTCTATTGCATTGCGCTTTGAATAGCGTATTTGGTTTGATTTAAACCCATACAAAACGGATGTCCGATCCATCATTCTGAGTCGAATTTCGACGAATCAGTTGAACTGGGTCACAAACTCGTATGAAGGATTCATTTACGAATCGAACTGAGTTGGGTGAGTTTGAACCGACAACGGCCTCTTTAGGATATGTCAGATTTGTGAACCATGTAACTTACTATGGTTGGATTGCATAAAATGCTTAGACTAGTCTTAAAGGTTAGTCATCTACTTTTTTTTCCTGTAAGTTTGGTCAACTTCTTGCGGTCACTTGCATAAAAACTGTGTAATTTGAATTAAAAAAAAACTGCTAGTTACGATGTTCATACAACCGGCCACCTGAAAAACGTTTGTGAGTCCTGAATTGGTTTTAATAAATTGCATTTTATTAAAATTTCCTAATAAGAGAAATGTAAATAAATGTAAGTATTGTTTAATGTAAATGCAAATTATATTTAGGTCATAAATGACTGTAGAAAAAAGTGGTAGAAAAGGTTATTAAATAGAACAGAGAATAGTGCATCACTTTTTTTAGAAAATCAGGCTGTATTAAGAATGTACACATCCAATAAATGTAGTGAGAAACATTTAAACCAAAAATTGCATTTAATAAAACTCAAATAAATATATTAAACATGCCAATAAATCTTAATATCTAATGAGGAAAATCTACTGAAATTCTGAATACTGACATTTTTTTCGCTACATACTCAGTGCATGGTGTACTGGCACCACAAGAAAGCCTCTAAAACAACAGTAAATTAAGGAACATACTATTTAGGTAACTGAACCTAAGTTATGGTCTGATCCACTTTTTAAAATTACATTATTTCTTAAAACTTCCTTTTTGCCTACGTGGTCCAAGAAATCATATGGTCCTAGTAAAATAAGAAAGCAGGGCTCTTAAAACAACAAAAATGAATAAAATTGTGTTAAAACAAAAATAAAGACGACATAGCAATAATCAAAGGGAATGTTTTCGAGAAAACCAGACCACATGCTACATAATAGGTGCACGGTTTCTGTTGCGTTGTATGAATGCAGTCTTAAGAGATAACCCATAAAGCTTAAAGAGCAAAGCTTTGTCACACAATGACACTTATGTCAGAGCAAAAATGAACAATGGAGGGAATGGTGCATGCATATTACACAAAATGTGATATGTCTGCAATGAGGTTTATGACACTTTCTAGAAAAAGAAAAAATCTGAATGGAAGCGACTTGCCACTTCCAAACCCAGTCTGACAATTCACTCTTCTATTTCGGTGAGGTCCTCCAAAACCTCTCAGTAGTGCACTTAGAAGATGCCTGTTGGCAACTCTTTGCTGAACATCCCAAAAAAATCCAAGTCCTTACTCATCAGATCCTCCTCGACATTTTCTAAGGCCCATTGATGATCCGTCAACTCCAGAGCCTCCCATTCCGCCTAAGAATAACATTCATATACATAAATCTTTAAAAAACTAAAAGAAAAACACTTAGTCTGCAGCCTCAAAATAACATAAAAAACAAAAACTGTTTTGTAAATTTAATAAGATTAGGGTGCAGCTCCTAATTTGCGATACCTTGAATGCTTTGTTTGTGTCAGCAGGCATTGCCATTGCAGCACCACTCATCTGTTCCTGCATGATGCGAGACTGATCTGCACCTGTTGCAAATGTAAGAAAATTAATTGCATTACAAATTAATTGCAATACAAATGTAACATGAAAAGTATGCTTATAATTCTAAAATGATTCAAATGATTTTTAAGCTAAACATTTAAAGGCAACAGCTATTTCTACAGGTACATCTCAATAAATTAGAATGTTGTGGAAAAGTTCATTTATTTCAGTAATTCAACTCAAATTGTGAAACTCGTGTATTAAATAAATTCATTGCACACAGACTGCTATGGGGTATTGTCAAGAGGAAAATGAGAAACAAGAGACCAAAAAATGCAGATGAGCTGAAGGCCACTGTCAAAGAAACCTGGGCTTCCATACCACCTCAGTAGTGCCACAAACTGATCACCTCCATGCTACGCCGAATTGAGGCAGTAATTAAAGCAGAAGGAGACCCTACCAAGTTATTGAGTACATGTACAGTAAATGAGCATACTTTCCAGAAGGCCAACAATTCATTAAAAATGTTTTTTTTTATTGGTCTTATGGAGTATTCTAATTTGTTGAGATAGTGAGTTGGTGGGTTTTTGTTAAATGTGAGCCAAAATCATCACAATTAAAAGAACCAAAGACTTAAACTACTTCAGTCTGTGTGCATTGAATTTATTTAATACACGAGTTTCACAATTTGAGTTGAATTACTGAAATAAATGAACTTTTCCACGACATTCTAATTTATTGAGATGCACCTGTACAATACAAATTTAGCCCTTGTGCTGTGCTGAAAATCTTTTACCTAATTTGGTGATCCCAATCTTAAAAATGACCAGAATGCCCTTTTCTCTTTGTCAACCAGTTTTTTTTTTCCAATTAGCACAGATTTTGTATTTCATTTTTGGAAGTGACTGGTTGTAGGCCTCACTGATCTGAGCTTATGCATCGCGGTTTTTGAGTGAAGAAAAGCATTATTTGTGGAGAATGTTGGCAATATTCACTGAAAAATTTTACAAAATTACCCCAGCACCCCAAAACTCATCCCAAAAAAGTACAATAATTCCCCCCCAAATAATTAGGAAGTTATTATACCCTCGGTGATCAAAGTCAGCATCAGCGCTGGAGTAGGTCAACATTATGGTGTATTGAAATGGAACATCAGTAAAGTTATTTACCATTGTCTTGTCCAAGAATCAGAGAATACATGCTCCTGAGACCAAAGACATTCAGGAAATACCAAGATGCTGAACTCACCCTGTGGATGTATACAGCACGAGACTGTTTAAAGACACAGCTTTGAATGAAATAAGAACAACACTCAAGGGTTTGAGAGCACTAACCAGGAGGCATCTAGAGAGAGCAACTCAATTCCCTGCTGCAGCATCGGCTTGAAGCGGAGTGTGAGGGGAAACGGTACCTTTGCTTGAGAGAGAACAGATTTATAAATGCGTTAAGACGAGCTCTGTGAGAATAGACTACAGGAAGCCATACTCTCATATTTGATTGTGAAAACTGTATCTCTTACTTGTGACAAACCCAGAGAAGGTCCAGTTGATCCAACCACCAATAAGGATCATAGGCAAGACGTTTGTCACATTGCCTTTCATCATGTCCGTCAACATGCTGGGATCTAATTGAGCAAATTACATCATGGCATTAACCTTTTCACTCAATCCTGATTGTCATTTTATGACATATGCATAAAAGTATTTCCACCAATACTCACCAGTCATTGGAGATGGTGGGACCACCTTTCTTTTGGTCTTCTTGAAAAAGCCATCTTCTTGATTATTAAAGTAGAATTTTCTCATCAAGAAAGACTTTTAGCAAGAGATAACATTTCAGTTTCAGTACTCCAGTAAAGTCTCAAGCAAAAGACACAAAAAAAGATAAGAGGGGCTCACTTGTTTGGGGATGTATTTTCCATTTTCCCGTAAAACTCTGCTCCTGATAAGAACCTGGCTGTGTAGAGAACATGATCTTTAGTGTTTTGTAACATTTTGTGAGTTGCAAAACACATGTGGATGGATAATGAAACAGTCCAATGAAAGTTACCTGTCTGAAACTTGCTCTAACGTGAGCTTCTTGTCACTTTGTAACAGAATTGAAACATAATGGCGGATCACTCCAACCAGAAAAGTAATAAACACGATAGGCAGCACAACCCAAAGACGAATATTGGAGTCCAGGAGGAGCTCAGGCTCAGCCATGCTTTAGTGAAGGGATGTTGATGGGATATGCCAACCCTGAAACAGACAAACTATGAGATCTAGTAATCTCTTGGACTTCATTTAATCGAATGCCCAAAGTTATATTTAAAATAACAAGCTGATCACCGTGAACCATTGTGGATTAATGATTAGTACATGTATATAAAAGGACAGCACTGATATTTTCATAATAAGCTAGTACTCGATTCCTTTAATTAAGTCTGCTCGGACCTTCATAAGACTGCCAAACGTTACATTTATCGTTACATTTAGAGATTTCCAATTTATCTGTTCATATTCAAGTCAAATTCATAGATGTGTATGTCGTCTCTATCTGTTACAGAACACAGAAAAAGAAAAGCAGGTGCTTCAGATTTCAGTGTAAATCCACCCACTATAACGTCGCATTCAGGGTTAGCTTGTTGCTATCAACCTTCTTTCATGGTGAGGCGTCTTTTTTAGCATATACACACCGGCACCGAGCATATGCTATATTTTCGACGCTACATGTTGCGACAACTGAGACTTTATCATAATGCAGTTATTGTACCTACTCTCGTATTCAAATTGCGGTTTATCTCTTCGAAGCCCGATAACGACTCAAAGCAGGAATCGCCAGCATCGAGCCGCTGCTGTTAAGATGTGAACGCAACGTACTAAGCAGAGAAGTTTTTCAAAATAAAGGTTATTTCTGTAACATTTTCATAATTAAAGTTCGTAACGTTATATCAAATTTACTAAATCAAATCAATGTGTCAGTAAAATCTAATTATAATTAGAAACGAATGTATACATTTATTTAATTCGGTCTGTTATATCACTTCACTGTCGGCCGGTGTTGTGGGGTTATGCTTTGCGTTCATTTGACTGGAAACACCAGAAACCGGAAATGTTAAGCATTCCCTTATGAGACGGACGAAACTTCCGCGTTCGGGAAAGAGGTGGATAGGATCGATAAAAAAGGTCAATAAAAAAAAAATCATAAGATACAAAATTTAGTTATTTCTTACAGTTTAGTGTATTTTTAAATACCAGAAAACTTCATTTAAATAAATACATAATTTATTTTTATTATTTTATCCATTAAATATTCAAGCATTCCGAGTGTTTTTTTGACACTGCATCTGAACGGATAGTACAGTGTGTCCTTAACCCCAAATACAGCTCAGACATGAGTATCAAATGTGAATTTATGAACATAAGCAACATACATTTATTTTATTACCATGGATGAGGCCACGCATAACACAACACATTGAAGCACATGACATTAAACTAAGAAAAAATGGTGACAAATTAACTCTTTTTTTTTTAAATGAATGAATGTGGTAGCCGTGGGGGTTCTGCACAGAAATGGTTTCACTCTGAAGACTACAGTAACAGTTTTTTTGTCTTCAATTAACATCTTTAGAGAGAAAAAAAACCGGCTCAAAATGGACAAAGAACAAAACTCCATAAGTATTCGCAACACATTTTAATACTGTGGCCTGTATAAGAAAAACATATGAAACATTCTTCTTTTACAAACCACATCCTCTCATATCAACACTGGCATGTTCATTAACAGGCAGTTTCTGCAGCATTTGCTCCACTAAAAGAAACCACAGCTAATTAGATCTAAAAGGGTCAATAATAGAAATATTTTTAAGTAGTGTGACTGAAATACACAGAACTATTTTATAACAGCTTGTAAATACAGGAAGAAAACAACAAACATAAATATAAAAAAAATAACATTTCAACAAATCCAATCTCAAAGAAATCGCACTGATAAACAAATTTAACAACCAATCCCATGTTATCACACAGCCCACACAAAATGCAACAGGCAAATGTGCACATACCCACACATACACTAAAATCAACCATTGCCATGATAGAACATTGCGTTTACCTCATCACACACATACTGAGACACGTTTAGTCCAGGGCGTATCACAGGCTGATCAAGTTTGGACATGTTTGTTCTATTATGCATTACTGAATGGAATTACATGGAATCAGAAACACCCACATATGTGTGTTCCTGGCTTGGGAGATTTAAATATATATATATATACACACACACATTTTCCCCAAGAGAATGGAATACAATTTACTCTGCAACTCTGATGCGAAGCGAGCCACTACAGGTCAGGATCAGATGCACAGTGGGAGCACATCCTTGATGTAGAACAGAATTTGTGCGTTAAAAAAATCATATAAAAGAACTTAACCTCATAAATTCAGTCAGTCTGATGTGGTCACAGAGGGCTGTACTAAAAGAGAAGAGCACCCATACTGCCCACTTCACTCTGTTCTTTCACAAAGATCTCAAAGTACTGGTAGATGATGGTGACGGCCAACAAGATTCCAGTTCCTGAGCCGATGGCTCCCAGGAAGTCGGCCATGACTGAGAGGCCACCTATACACAGGCCTCCGAAAGCTGCTGCTGTGGGGATGTATCTAATTGAGGATTTAAAGAAAGTTTTAGTTATTCCATGTTTGATTAATTGAGTCTAATTAAGTTTGAGTGCTCTGTATGTTTTACCTGTTGAGTTCATGGACCATAGAAGTTTCTCTGTGTCCCCTCATAACCATCTGCTGTTCTTTCAGCTGTTTGGCGACCTAAGTAATGCAAAGTGTACACATGAAGCCTGCATAGGTCAACTGTACAATGCAGCTCAGTGTACTCAATAAGCAGGAACAGTATACAGCTTCTTACATCTTTGGCAGAGGATCCAGACACCTCAATCCAGGTCTTAGAGAAGAAGGCACAGGATCCCAGCATGAAGATTATGTAAATGATGGCATGGACGGGATCCTCCAAAACTGTGCTGAAGGACTCTGGGGGAGAGAGGTAGTAACATAGACCACCTACTGGATAAGCACGAGCTGGCCCTCCAGTTGAGGTATCCTGTTAACCGAAGAAAAAATCTTTATAGGTGCACCAAGGTGTATTTTTTTTACAAAATAATTTGTTACAAAACTCAAAGAGTCTGATAAGCAAAATAAAATGAGTAGCATTGCTATGGTCATGTGATTTCAAAATGAGGGTGGACCACACATGTAGAATAAACAGTTTTATAGGCAACATCATCTTGACCAGGTGTGAGTGTACATAATTTTAAACATATGATTCACAACCAGGGGGTCAGAGTCCACTAGAGGGACCTCAGCAAACTTTACACATAAAATTATTTAAACATTTAAATTAATGAATTACTATTACTATTAATATATTCTAATTCTAAATTAAAAACAATAACATCTTTTATTGAAGAACATACAGTTCTTGAAACAAAATGAGTCATAGTTAATTAATTTAACATATCAATACTGCCAGTTTATATGAATAAGATCAATTTTTTTTTTAAAAAGCAGCTTTGTCAATTACAACAATATATATAGCCTATAATAATATATTGAATATTGTGTTGGAGAATGGGGGGCTTTTGAGTCAGAAAAGTTGTTTTAAAAACTGATTTAAAACATGTTACTCTATTTATAGGTGCAAGGAAAAATGCATGTTCAAACTGAAAAAAAGAAAGAATAAAAAAAGATTAAAACCTGTTCAGACAACACAAATATGGGAAAGTTTAAACAAGTGACTTACCGACCAAGTACCCAGCAGGTTGACCAAGAAGTTCCCACTGAAGCGAGTGGAGAGCATTTGAGAGATGACGTATAAGTTGGACACCAATGCAGACTGCAGGATGATGGGAATGTTGGAGGTGTAGAACAGTTTGATGGGATACGTGTTATACTGGCCACGGTAACGAGCAGATTTGATAGGGAGGTCAACTCTGAAGCCCTGTGGAACAAGAAATAATATACTTGGCATCGAATACTTGAATTGTGATCATTTATAATTAAACCGCAATATCTGCTATTATTTCCAAATGCACATTATTAGAGGCCCAAACTGAGAGCAGATGCAGAAAACGAGTTCCTGTGGAGCATTTACTTTGACCAGAGCCGCTCTAAAAAACACTGGATCATGAGCTGCTTGCATTTGAAAGCCACTGAACCATATCATAATTTCATATTTTGTTTTGAATTAATTGTGCAGCCCTATGTGCGGGAAGAGTTGTCAGCTAATTAGGGCTAAAGGGTTAGTTCACCCAAAAATGATATTTATTCAATAAATTACTCACCCTCAAGTAATCCTAGGTGTATATGACTTTCTTCTTTCAGACGAATCCAGTCGGAGTTATATATTAAAAATTGTATTTGATCTTTCAAGCTGTTTATTGGCACTCAGCGGGTGTTGCATGCATCAGTCCAAAAGAAGTGAAATAAAAAGTGCCCATCCATAAAAAATTTTTTTTAAAAGTGTCTCACACGGCTCCAGGGGGTGAACAAAGGCCTCATTCAAAATGTAAATCACTTTAATGTAGCTTGCGCCAACAGTTGTACACGGAAGCAGCTCCGGGCTGATGAGGTATGAGGTCAGCGTTGCGCATGCGCCAGTGAGTCTCGTGAAAACCAACGTTTGTATACAGGAGCAAAGGAAGCAAAGTTTCCTTACTTTAGCGAAAGAAAACCAGTCTCCTCTTATCGAAATCCTCCGACATTCTTCTTTACAAAGCCTCGTTTTGTACTTCTAATTAGTGACCGTTGTTTTGATTTGATCTCTTCCCTGCGCTTCCGAGTGCGTCACTTCTGAGTGGCGCATGCGCAACGCTGACCTCATACGTCATCCGCCTGGAGCTGCTTCCGCGTACAACTGTTGGCGCAAGCTAGATTAAATTATTACGTTTTAAATATGGTTATTTTTCGTACAAAAATGCATCGATTTGCTACAGGAGGCCTTTGTTCACCCCCCGGAGTCGTGTGAGGCACTTTTTATTAAGGATGGGCACTTTTTTTTCACTTCTTTTGGACTGATGCACTGCAACACCCGCTGAGTGCCATTAAATAGCTTGAAAGATCAAATAATTTTTGGATTCGTCTGAAAGAAGAAAGTCATATACACCTAGGATGACTTGAGGGCGAGTAATTTATGGACTAATTTTCATTTTTGGGTGAACTAACCCTTTAAAGATTTGAACAAGCTATAGCAGCAGATATGGCTTAGCAAACAACTCTGTATAGGTATGGACATTTTCGTGGGCAAAATCCCATCATTCCAATAGGAATCTCCACGATCAGGAGTTTTGTGTGAGGGTGAAAAACTTTCCCACGCAAGTTTCACTCATTTTCAAGTTAGTCACATGAATTTGCTGCATTTAGCAACAAAAACCTACTCAGATTGAAAGTGATTTCTGTGTCAGCGGTGCTTCTTACATTACTACACTATAGGGCAGTCAAAATGGCTGAAAAACTAAATTCGAATTGTGTACTTAAATATTATCAATATTCGAATTAGATTCGAATTTAAAAGGCATAATTTCAGTTACGGAGAAAAGCTTTTGGCTTCTCTCCTGAGGCCACAAGGGGGCGCATCGAACAAAATATTATGCACGTTTCTTCAAAGCATAATAAAATAACACGACTATCTTTGAAAAAAGTGCATAATGTTTAAAATAATGTTTATAAACCTTATATAATTAAAGTTGCTTAAACAATTAGACACAAAACAGCATCATGCATGTATATATGGTTTAATACAAAGGACCGAAAACCAATCACAAAGAGTACTTTATTCATTTAAACATGAGATGCAGTGGGATGGGGAAAACCGCCATAAAGTCTTGAGACATGTTTTTAAAAAGTAGAACTTACATAAATTTTTACATGGCTTTCTAAACATGCGGCTCTCTTGTGCGAGACGCGAGTGCAACGGTGATAGATGTCCCTCTAGAAAATGTTATAAATATGCGTTCTGTGTGAACGGCTTGGTTTCGGTTTTGACGTAAACAACAATCTCCGCATTGATGTTCTATTTTTTCGCAATATTTTCAATGAACAACGTAGCAGTGCCGCATCTAGTGGGTTCGACTGGATAGGCTAACAAAAGCATTAACCCTCTAAGCGCCAAAGTCGCAAAATTGCAACAAGACGTCATACTTAATAAAATAGGCTGTAGATCCTAATGTGGTGTAATATCTCATTTGTATTCCCTACCACTAGATGACAGACATGTAGTACTTCGATTCTAGATTAAAATGACGTCATGTTCCTATTTGAGTAAAGTGTTTGAGTAAAGAGCAGAGCAAGTGAGCTATCGTGTCATTGATGCGGAAGCAGTTCAGTTCAGAGCATGTGAGTAAATTGTGAGAGAAAAATCGCCAAATGGCTAATAAAAAGTTATACCGTGAGAATGCGTTGCAAATGTTATTCGCCGATTCTGACTCTGAAGGGGAATATTTGCCTTTTGGAAATGACAATCGGTCGTCTAATAATCGCGCTTCACCCGGTACATCTTTGCAGCGCAAAGGATCCAGCGCCCCAAAGAGGTGGGAGTGGCCGCGGTAGATGTGGCCGTGCTGTGCGTGGGAGAGCCGGGAGACGTGGTAGAGGCAGCAGGGGTGATCTGGCTCTAAACGGGGCTGGAAATAGCGATGACAATGGTGGCTAGTTTTTTTTGAGAAATGAAGAAGTGTATCAGGACTGGATCAAACACTTTGATGAGCCTGTTGGTTATCTAGGAGAGAAAGATTTGACCAGTGCTGCACCCTTACAAAGTACAGGTGCAGTCAGTGTGGGGTAGGTCTGTGCGCTGTGCCATGCAATGAGAGGTACCATACTCTCAAGAACTATAAACTGTGTCACCTAGATACCTGATTGGGCAGATAGCTGGTCAACTGATCAAAAAATAGGCACATGCATTTTACTATGGCACAGTAATATAGTAATAATTTACTATAGTTACTAATAGTTTTACTGTTGATTTCCTCTTTTCCTGATAATTTGGAATGAGGATAAAAAGACAAAAAAAAAAAAACGCATGCAAATAAGTTCAAACTTCCACTTCATTTTTTCCTGAATATTACTGATGAACTGATCAAAAAGTAGGCTACTGTTCACATGTGTTTTACTACTATATAGTATTGTAATATAGTAATAATTTAGTACTTTCTCCTATTTTATTGTTGGTTTCCTCTTTTCTGATCATTTGGAATGAGGATAAAAAGACAAAAAAAACAAACAAAAACCTGATGACGTCATAATATGCAAATTAGATGAGTATATGTACACCCCACATAAACTTTCGGTCATGCCCAACATTTTTCTAATTTACTGTAGATCTCTATCTTTAAGCCTTTTCAAGCCACAAGCTTTTGAAATCTTGATGTCAAAATCCAGCATTTTTTCCAAAAAACCCTGGCGCCTAAAGGGTTAAAATGCAATGACACTTACATCGTCGTTGCATTTCATGCACCACTGATAAGGCTGCCTGATGCACACCTAAAATTCGAATGCAACGTTTTTGCATTCGAATGTGGATTTTTATTTTAAATTCGACGAATATTCAAAAAATTTTTTTTTTTTTTTTTGACAGCCTTACTACACTATGGAACTTCTTTTGCTAATATGACCACACCTTTATGCAATAACCCACTAACCTGAAAGTATATGACCACTGCAAAGACGAAGACTGTAGCAATGAGGTTCATGAGGTTGGGCAGGTTCTGTCTATAGAAGGCCTCTCTCAGTGCTCGCACTTTATCAGTACGAGTGGCCAACAGGTGGAACAGAGCAATAATGGCTCCTTCAAACTCTGTACCTGCACGTACACAAACAAATTTCAGTCAGCATCACTTAAGACACTACAGAATGGTTCAAAACAAGATGCTGCATCCTGAACACAAACCTCTTCCTGTGTTGACTGTGGTTGGGCTGAACGCCTTCCATACTATTGTTTCACAGATGTTGGTGGCGATGAAGAGAGAAATACCAGAGCCCAAACCGTAACCCTTCTGCAGCAACTCATCCAGCAGCAACACGATCAGACCAGACACAAACAACTAGAGAGAGTATACAAATCAATATTAACTGATCAAGTATAGCATAATTAACTAAAGGAAGGTGTTTTCAACAAAAGGATAATGTTCTTCACAAAGCAAATCACAAGATAAGACTGACGAGATCCAAAATGTTGATCAATCGGTCTTTTTATAATGAGGCTCATTTGCGTAGATAGCAGATGCGAATACAAACAGACAAGATTATTTGAACAATGCCTGCAAAGGTCACTGCGTTAAGACAGGTCAAAGTCTTGTGAAATTACAGGTTATTTAGCAACCAACGGTGATAACCAATAACTTGAAGGAAGCTAGATAGATAACAAAAATGATTCCACAATAAGGCAAATATAGATCCAATATGTTTTTAAATGGTCGTTGTCAATGATAGTATCTAGAATAAAGAGTACTAAAATTAAATGTACTCAATGCACAATATTAATGACTGAAAACAGAATATGTGCATTATCCATTCATAATGGTGCCAGGAGATTTGGTTGGAGCCGAATGCTTCTGTTAAATGGCCAAGCAGGGAACGTTATCGGCTGAATAAATATATCAGTTTATCACTACTAAAATGCCTAAATATTTCATGCACAGGTGACTATAAAGATTGTGAATTAACCTGGATGATGATGAGGAGGCAGATTCCAGCACCCATTTCTGAAGGGTCTCCATACATGCCAGTCATCACATACACGACAGATTGGCCAATGGTGATGATCATGCCAAAGACTGGTGGAAAGATCTAACAGTTAGATGTCTTACAAAAACAAATGCAATGATGACATTAAGATGGGTTTCCCACAAGAGTATTGCACTGGAAGCTGCATTAGACCATTCCATTAGTTTCAACCAATGAAGTCACTTAACAGAGTCAGGGGAGTGCCACATTCAATACATATACATATATATATATATATATATATATATATATAGACACACACACACACACACACAATTCCACAATTGACCAATCAGAATCAAGAATTCCAGAGTGCTGCGTAATAAGCCATGATATTATCCTGCATGCATGAGAATCATATAATAGAATGTTATAACATATCTTACGTTTCTGAGCTCCGTTGAAGAGTGCTCTATCTTTAGGTGTGTCTCCAACCTCAATGATTTTAGCTCCAGCCAGCAGCTGCATGATCAGACCAGACGTCACAATGGGAGAGATACCCAACTCCATCAGAGTACCTGAAACACACATTGTTAAACTTTAATTAAACGTTTAAACAATCTAATGGTTGGCAAATATGGCTTTTTCCAAAGGCCAATGACTAATATAAAACACAAAAAATTGTGCATACCAAATATTACATATAATTGAGTGGATTTGGAGTAAATATTAATTTTGAATTATTTATTGACAATCAAACAAGCACAGATTGTTTATGGCAGATCAATTGAAATGAAAATTTAATGAAAGTTAATTAAATTAACCATATAATACTGTGCAACTGTTATTCATTAATCAACGTGATGACTGATTCAATCACTGTCTGCACCTCTGTTGGATGCCAGGATCACTCTCATCCAGTAAAAGGGATCTGCTGAGTCTGAAGACATGATTCCAAAGAGGGGAATCTGGAGGACAGAGAGCATAGGAGATCATTCAAACAAAGTTTACGGTCTCCTAAAGCAATTAAAACACATCCAAAAATGGTAATGTTTGGTTTGAGAAGTTTATAAATGCACAAGAATTATTTTGCTGATCATCAACAGTTTACAGCACTTCAGAGAGCTCAAGAGTTTAAATAAGAGTGAACATACCTGGCAGCACACCAGAAAGATGAACAGGGTGATTGCAGTCCATAACACTTTTTCTCTGAACTGAATCTGTGGGGAAGCGATTCAAAGAGTTAGTATCACTGAAGCGCCACAAGAACAAGTAAAGCAAACGGCTGATGTGACCAAACTGCATACCCTCCTCTCTGGTTTCTGGATCTCAGGTAAAACCGCACAGAATGGCTTTATCACTTCTAAGAATTTAACTGAAACAGAAAAGAAATGCACTTAAGTTTACAGTTCTTATGCCTAACTTGAGAAAACAAGACAACGTATCCTAAGAGGTCTTGGTGATTCAGGCGACGTGGCTTTAGAGTTTCTGGAGTTCAAACAAGTTACTTGAATCGGTGTCTCTTGCAACGTCATCATTCATTTCAAGAAGAAAACTCCGACCAAAATCACACGATCAGACAGTGACTTCTGTCCATTAAATGCATGCATGAAACTAAAACAAAAAAATCACGCTTCAAAACAAAGATAATGATTTACAATTATCGACGTTAGCAGATGAAGTGAGCGTTATATTTTAATTATGTACCATGGTCCTAAATAAATTACTTGTTATGTGCAATATATTACAAGTTCAAAAAGCATACAACGTCTATGCAATGAAAATAAACAGCAAATGCATTTGTGACCATGCTAGTTTATTGACCAAGTACTAACGTTAGCTGGCTACGGTCGCTTTATAAAATCAGTGCAATTACAAATGTAACCATTAGTCACATTTTAGACAACACAATATAAACATATAGTGCGTGTTTTTGTAAACTGGACAATAAAACAATGAAGAACATGCCATTCTAACAGTAAAATACAGTTGCTAATCTGTAATGAATGAATGTAGCACTGAAGCTAAACTGTTATTTTTAAAATAGCAGTTGTTTACAGCTACATAATGCATTAAAATCCTTTTTAGTAGACTCGAAGTAAAGTTAAGTAAAAAAAACAAAACAAAAAAACATGACGACTCACTGGCCATGGTGTCCCTCTGATGATGGTCCCCTGCAGTCTAGCGGCTAGCTAGCGAGCACCGGTCAGCGGATCTATGAGGAGCGTGTTCAGGACACGCCATCAGCCAGAGTACGCACACGACAGAAACAGCGGGCTGGATGGAAACCGAATAAAGTATGAAATGGGCGGGATTAGTGGCCCGGAAATTGTCTCTAATACAGGTATGATAGTTCTAACGTTAAATAACAATTTTGCAGTTGTGCTCTTTAATTTTTTAATTTTTTTAATTTAATAAATATTTAGGTTTCTAATAGGTGAGTGTGTTCCGACGTGGAGTGCATAAGGGTGTCACGTGTTAACTGTTACTTTTCTCAGCGTGGGCCAAAATTGACCAATCAGAGTCATTTATGATCTAATAAAAAACAAAAGACTTTTTATAGAAATATCTGGGGTTTTCTGTACATATGCTAGTAAAAATCCTCTGAAAATAATATGTTTAAAAGATTATATAATTTAGTATACATATATCCCCAATAACTAAGACAAACACGTGCTAGATATGAATGCTTTTCAGATGAGGATTGGGCTTTCTGAGCCTCCATGCGCCTCCTGGCGGAAGACTTTTTTTGTCTCGAAGGACGCAGGTTACGTAAATGTTTTGTTCTTTTTCAGCTCAACATATTATATATTAAATAGATTGTTAATAAATTACAATGACTCATAGATTAGAATTAATTATTTTTTCATTATTTACAAGTTTTATTACAGTTACTTTTAGTCTGTCAAGCTACTGTGCTGAGATTGACAGATGCATTGATGCAATAGCCAACGTTATTCTTTACAAAGATAACCCTTAAGGTAATGTGTATTGTTTTATGTTGTTAGAATTATTTTTTAACACGAATTACGTTCAATTAGAACCACATATTATTCCAACGTAATATAATGTCAATATAATGGCGAGTGTTAAGAAGCACAAAATATCAATGTTTATATAGATTTTGTGGTAAATAATTCGTGTCTGCGCAAGATAACAGAAATCTTCAGTTTCACGTCTAATTTTACAAAATATGACTTCACTGAGTGCATCTTCAGCATTGCAGTTTAATATAGGTTACTTGACACAAATAACCGCCAGGGGGCATCCGTTCATCAGAAATCCGGAGGCTCTTGAGTCATGAAAAACCTGTTGCCACGAGGATTTGACTGGTGAATCAGAGGTATTAGAATCCCTGAACAAAAAGTACCAAGAAGTATTATGATACTAGTTTTTGGAAATCATACCACATTTATTTGGACTTATAATAATACCATGATTTTTGGACACGTATTCTATCAATAGTATTTTTTTTTATACCATCGTGGTGATTCTACTTCAGTGCTTTTCAGTCCAGTACAGTTTTGTTATTTGAGATTATGATGTGATTTGAAAATGGGCGATTCACATTGTCGCAAAGTTTGGACACCCCTGTTTTATACCATCGTGGTGATTCTACTTCAGTGCTTTTCAGTCCAGTACAGTTTTGTTATTTGAGATTATGATGTGATTTGAAAATGGGCGATTCACATTGTCGCAAATCTTACGGATATAATCAGAAGTATTTTTTATTATTATATAATTATAATAAAATTATTAATTTTAAATGTATTATAACCGAATTACTAAAAGTGTAATTTTTACAAGATGATGTAATTCATATCTCAGCAACATTTAAAACTTGATAATGAATTATTTAAGTGACCATATTTTTTAAACAATTGTAGTTCATCAAAACATGAGCAGATTATCCTAGTCTGGTGTCTGCAGTTGATGCAGGCCAATCTGACACACATAATCACTGAGCCCTATAACATTCACACCAACCGGGGAATGAACAAATGACAGAGCAGAGAACACATGGCTTTTTGCTCAGTACTTTATACACATTTATGCACACAGCGGCTGATTGGGATGAGCCATTGTCTGCAGTTTAATAAAGAGATACTTGTTCAGACTGGTTATATAATGTCAGTGAACTGTGAGATAACACAGAGGTGAGGCCAAGCAAATACCACACAAATCATACATTTCTCACCCAGCTGGTTCATTTTATTTTTACATCTCAGTGTTGTGTCGTATAAGGCAAAAGATGTCATTTAGCATTTTGTGTGTATATTTATATATATATATATATACACTGTATATACCTTGTGTAAATTTATAAAGGCATAATATTTCAGCCATGTTGAAGGACGTGGAATCTGGACTGAGAAGAAAGTGGCGTGATACATAAGCAAAGGAAATTAATATTTTCCAAAATGTTTATTTTCACGTACACCAAGGCCTTCCTCTTCATTTATTTTTGTGGTGTTTGCAATTCTCCGTGAGATATAGTCCATTTGAGCTGCTATTTTCAGATGCTGTTGACATAACCCAGGATCTAAATTCTTCAGTTGCTAACTGTGTTGAAGATATATGATTTGTTTTATGGATTACGTGACATTTCAGTTGGCTCATCTGATTCACTTGGGTTTGGTTTACAATTTGAGTGAAACAAATGGCTGAATTACATCCTATTTTCAATGCCTTACATAAACTGAAGTTAACTTATTTAATTACATTTTAGAAATCAAACTAATAAATGCTGTTTTAATCGCATCAATTGGTTCTCAGTTTTAAGTTTTTATAAAGCACTCAAACAATACAAAGTACCAGTACAAATTTATATTTCGCTGGTCATCATGGCTTAAATATTTCCTCTTAATGAGCTGACTAGCCAATTAAAAAGTCAATGAAATCAATTTCAGATGTAATTGGCCACACTTATAGTCATTTGTCCTTGTGAATATAAACTCTCATTACTAAAACATACAGTCTTTGACCTAAAGCAATTGCATTTTAACCATTCAACCAATTCATGTTTAGCAAATTTCATGATGGCTGTAAGTTAGTTCAAAACACTGAAATTTTTTTTTTATTAAATATATATTAATTTTGTATATTACTCTTTAATTATTTATTTTTGTTGTTTATTCATGCTTCTAAGCATTTACTTTACTTTTTAATGTTTAAACATTAAAACATTAAATAATTATTATTATTTAAATATTAGAAGAAAGTGGCGTGATACATAAGCAAAGGAAATTAATATTTTCCAAAATGTTTATTTTCACGTACACCAAGGCCTTCCTCTTCATTTATTTTTGTGGTGTTTGCAATTCTCCGTGAGATATAGTCCATTTGAGCTGCTATTTTCAGATGCTGTTGACATAACCCAGGATCTAAATTCTTCAGTTGCTAACTGTGTTGAAGATATATGATTTGTTTTATGGATTACGTGACATTTCAGTTGGCTCATCTGATTCACTTGGGTTTGGTTTACAATTTGAGTGAAACAAATGGCTGAATTACATCCTATTTTCAATGCCTTACATAAACTGAAGTTAACTTATTTAATTACATTTTAGAAATCAAACTAATAAATGCTGTTTTACTCGCATCAATTGGTTCTCAGTTTTAAGTTCTTATAGCACTCAAACAATACAAAGTACCAGTACAAATTTATATTTCGCTGGTCATCATGGCTTAAATATTTCCTCTTAATGAGCTGACTAGCCAATTAAAAAGTAAATGAAATCAATTTCAGATGTAATTGGCCACACTTATAGTCATTTGTCCTTGTGAATATAGACTCTCATTACTAAAACATACAGTCTTAGCAATTGCATTAATGCATTTTAACCATTCAACCAATTCATGTTTAGCAAATTTCATGATGGCTGTAAGTTAGTTCAAAACACTGAAATTTTTTTTTTATTAAATATATATTAATTTTGTATATTACTCTTTAATTATTTATTTTTGTTGTTTATTCATGCTTCTAAGCATTTACTTTACTTTTTAATGTTTAAACATTAAAACATTAAATAATTATTATTATTTAAATATTAACATAAATATTTGGATGTATTACTATTCATGTCTGGTAATTCATGTATTTATTTTTAAATATTGATAATATTAAAATAAATATATTCATTTAAATATTTTAAAATACTTTCAATATTTAAGAAAGTGCCATTAGAAGTGGAAAAAGACTTGTGTAGAAACCATTTTCATTCACAAATTGCTAGTACATTTCACAAATAATTACAAAGAACACCTTAAATTAAACATGACATTTTGAAGTAGAAATACTGAAATAAAATAAAATGTGCTTTAATAATCTTTGTTATATTTACAACTTTGAAAAATCTTTTTTCTTTTCTTTTTTTTCAGTATAACAGGCATTTTGGGCAAGATAATTTATTAAAACTGTGAAACAGTGGCCGTTGTCTCAAGTATAGTTTCTCTGTGCTCTTCCTCCCTGCTGTTTAATGACCTAAAACCATTTAACTCGCTGGCCTGATGCACAAGGTCTTTTCCAGCATCCAGAGACATTTACTTAAGTGACATCCTCATTTATTTATCACCTCAGAGATATGATCCCTAAGCCTTTGATGGGCATGGCAAATTTGCTTAGACAGAGCAAACTCTGTGGTTAATTCCACATATGCTCAGACTCACACACACAATAACTATACAGATACTACAAACTACTGAGATAAATGAATCCTTTATCACCAAATGTCAGAGCCATTTTGCTCATTTGTGCCTGTTTCAGTGTTTTTCCCCCCTTATATTTAGACGCATCTATAAATACTGTTAGTGAGTTAGAGAGGCGTCTGATGAGTCAGAATGTGACATTATATCAGGACAGCAGAGGAAAGAATGCAGTAGGCAGAGCACTTTACATCTCAACAGATTCATAAACCAAAGAGTGCAATATTAGAATCAATTGGGAAGTCAATTAGCTCTAGTCCTTTTTTTAAATCCTCCTTAAAATGTCATAAATAAAATTGTAAGAATGCCTGTGGACCAGCACCCAAAATATTTTCTCTGCAGTATTATACACAGCAGACTAACTGCATGCCTCTGAATACCTTGAACAGCAGGCTACACCAGAACACTTTACAAATGCTTGAGACATTGTTACATCATCCTTGTTACATCAAGGCCACTGAATAACCTTACTTCACTGACATTTGCAAAGGAAGAGTTCAGCTAAAAATGAAAAATCTGTCATTATTTATTGTATTTGTATCATTTCAAACCAATATGCTATTATTTTATAAGCAGAACAGAAAATGGGAAAAAATCTGTTTTTTAATACAACAGCACTATAAAATCCCTACAAAGTGGTCCAAATAACTAATTAATTGTGACATTTACTAGCAATTTCTAAGAGGAAATTGTTTCTACCCCAAATGTTTTTATTTTTTCTTCAGTCTTCTGAAGGCATACTATAACTTGAAAAACATATTAAATTGAAATGAAACTGAACTGATAAATAAATAAATAACAACACAAAGTTGAGTAAATAATGACAGAATTTTCATTTTAGGTTATGAATATATGACTGATTGCAAACCGCTTTATAAATGTCAAGGGTTTTTCTTTTTCTATTTTAGTTGTACACTGTTAAAAAAAAGATTAAATTAAAAATAGGGCACAATGTACTCTGTTAATATGAAGGAATTGTATTGAATTTTTTTTTTTTTTTCAAAAATTTTTTTACCTGCATTTTGAATTAGGAATTGTATTGAATTTTTTTTTTTTTTTTTCCAAAAATTTGTTTTACCTGCATTTTGAATTTTGCACTTCGTTGTGTTTTAGCGTTAACGGAAATCTCCGTAAAATTAATGGATAATGTTCTAGCAAGAAATCATAGAAATGAAAATAGAAAAAATACAATTAAATTAAAATAATATTTAATAGGAACAATAAATAAATGAAAAGTAAATAAGTAAGTAGCCAACATAAAAATAAATTTAATACAAAAATAAAAAATAGAAAATTTTATATACTGTATTTTTTAGGACCTCTCTGTCTGAAAACTGCTTCAGGCAGCTTCATAGCATCCCCTTCCATTTCTTCAACATTTTAGGTAGATAACAAAGAGCGTCAGTTATGTAAAAACAATGCTTAGTCAACCTTGCCCTTTCTTTCTGCCTGCTGAGGGGTTCAGCTGGGCTGAGCTGGTTTGACAGAATATTCACATTACGATACACACATCACATGAGAAATAGGACTGGGATAGGAAGTGAAATGTATTCATCAATCATTTCTTTATTCATGCACTTCTCACATAATAGTCTTTTTACCTTGCAAAGCAACAAAAATTTTTCAAAGAGTTTCTTGCACAAACAGAATCACCTGAGCATTTGAAGCTACACGTTAATGAAATAATAAGCCAAGTCAATGTAGCTGATCAGGAACACGTCGGTGGATAGATTTAGTTGATCTTGTTAGTGTAATTGGCAGGCCTGATTAAACACATGTTGACAGCACAGTCAGTGAATGTAGTCAACACAGTCCAGCTCGTGCTATATGGGAGCGGCGTTTACGTCATGGCGGTGCTTATGTAAGATTCTAATTCTTTCTTGGCCTGGTTTTCTCTCACACTCTCTGGCTGTGGTCAGACACTAAAGGGGCATTCATGACCCATACGGCTGGCCATGTCACGGTGTGTTTATGTCTAATAAAGGCCCGTTCACACCAAGGACGATAACTATCAAGATAACGATAAAGATATAGTTCTAAAAATCGTTCTCAATATTAAAGAATAGCAGAGTCCACACCACAACTATAACGATAAAGACAAAGAGAAACGATATCGTTGGAATCACTTTCAAAACGATTTTTTTCCAGCTGATGAACGATAAAAATTGAGAGCCAAATCGATCCTGCTATAACGAGCTTGAGAATTTAAAGCGGCAGACGAGCGTGCGCTTAGAATAAACAGACAATATCGTTCGCTGGTGTGGACGCTAATATCGTTGTCTTTATAGTTATCGTTCTTGGTGTGAACTGTGCTGCCCTTTAGTCTCCTTGAATTCTGCGAGAATAGAATTCAATTTTCAATTTTTAGAATTATCCCCCCCCCCCTTTGTCCGTTGCTACAGTGTTGACCTGTAACACTGATGTTGGCTATAGTTATCGTGAAGCTGTGCTAGTGTCTTTTACTTACCTGTCTGAAAGTTTCATATGAAGAATCATGGCCACAAACACATGCTTTCAGTGGAACTGGAATGGGATTAAATATTGATCTCCAACAAGTCGATGAAGTGACCTCTGTAATGACCCTGCTGCTACACTGAGAATCACACTGATGACAAATACAGGATCACTCTTGAAATTCCCTTTCCTGAATTATGAAATTGACCTAATACATGAAAGTATCACTTAACTTTAATGAATATCTAAAGCAATAGTTATTCTCTCTCAACATATGAGGTCCAAAAACCCACTAGAGAAAATGCTTTTATTTTGCATTTTAAATTCTAACACAGTTTTGTCCATTATATTTTCAGCACAGTATATTTGAGTGAATTGAGTGAATTAATATATTTATAAACTTTTAAATAATTTATAAATACCTCATTTATAAAGTTTATTTCATAAAATGTTATATAGTGAAAATGCTTCTGTTTTACATTTTAAATGTAACAGTTTTGTTCACTGTAAATTATATTTTCAGCATAATAAATTTGAGTGAGTTGAGTGAATTTATTTATTCATTCATTCATTCATTTATAGACTTTCCATTTATTTATAAATGTCTTATTTATTATTTATTTATAAAACTGATTTGATACATTTTATTTAAAAAACATAAAATATACAGTGAAAATGTGTCATTTTAAATTTAGAACAATAATATTTTCAGCATAATAAATTAAGTGAATTTGATTTTTTTATTCAAATAAAATTTTAACTTTTTAGTTACTTAGAAATGTCTTATTATTTATAAAAATTATTAATTTTATAAATGTTTTTATAAAATGTTAGTGAAAATGCTCAAATTTTTTAAGTATATATAATTGTAACTTACACTTTTATTTATTTCTTTATTTTCTTTACAAGCTAGAAACTTGTCTTTATCAAAAGCGTCTCACATTGGCACTTGGAAAGCTGAAAAAAATGATGACTGACAAATTAAATATTTACAAATGTGTGTGCGTATAAATGTGACCTCAAAAGGTGTGACTCAGTTCAGAGAAAAAGACAAAAGAAACCAAGCAATGCTTTGCCCTCACAATGCTCTATTCTTAAGAACACAGAGAACAAAGGTAGAATAGAATGAATCGAACTAAACCAGAGCACAGCCGAGTACCTATAATGAGCATGCAAATGTTAACTCTCCAAATGAGCCAGCGGCATACTTCAAACCAGTAATTATGTAAGCTGAACATATCCCCCATATGTTTCAGGTTGGGGATGAATTCATTTGATATTTGCCTAACATTTTAAAGGAGGCGTAATTAACGTATGTAGGCCAATGATCCCCAGAGCTAGAGAAAAGAACTAAAAATATGGTACTGTTCTGTTGCTATGGTGATTTCAGTATTACCAAACAGCTCTGTTGCCATGGCAACCACTGTGCTGGAGGAAGGGTGATGTTAAAATATACTGACAAACATTCAGTCACAAAAAAAAAACACCAAATCACACACACTTGCATACACGCACTGACCAATAACCATTTGCATGACTATTGACACACTGGCGCTCATCCAAGATGTTACATCAAATCACTGAGACAATGCAGTCCACTGAGACACGGGATAAAGCAGATAAAACAACCAAACAGAACAAATGATTAAATGCACACTGTCCTCAAAGCCTGTAAAGCCCATCATTTGGCATCTGAAGCCTCCTGTGAAGCACTTATGTTTTGGACCAGCTGTTCATGGACCACAATTGACCAAATCTAGCAGATTATTATGAGACATTTAAGTCCATTTGAGTATTAAATGTTATTATATTGCTGGTCAAAGGTTAGGAATAATTACGATTTTACAGTGCTCAATTACTAATAATGATTCTTATTATTGACTCTATAGTAAACCCTCAAATGTTTTACTCTAAATATTCCCTGGACTGACAAACTGACAACTAACCCGTATCTTAAAGAGTGTTGTTGATAATGCATGTTTTACATGTGCGTCATTGTGTGACAATGATACCAGCCTATTTGTAACCTAGACAAGAGTCTGTATTCTCAAACAGCCAGTAAAGAGGAAAAGGTTAGGCCACTTGGTCAGGACACCTTGCGTTAAAATATCCACACAGGGCAAGACATTAGCATCCGTAAAACCTGTGATAATGCAGAGTGATTTTCCGCTGTCTCTTTATGAGGACTGTGAAAGCTAAAGAAAACATTCAAAGCGAATTCTTAAAGGGATAGATTACCCGAAAAATTCTGTCATCATTTATTCTCTCATGTCATTCCAAACCTGTATGGCTTTCCTTCTTCTGTTGAACACCAATGCAGATATTTTGAAGAATGCTGATAACCAAATTGTTTTGTTAGTAACCAAAATGTCTTTTATGTTCCACAGAAGAGAGTCTCAGGTTTGGAACGACATGGAGTAAATGAAAACAGAATTTTCATTTTTGGGCTATCACGTTTATCAACGTAATACTTTTTATTGCAATATTCTTTGTTTAGCATCTACAACTCAAGACCTAAACTGGGTTTTATTGACTAATTGATTAGTCTTGCTAAAAAAACAAATCAAAGACCAGAATTTAACACAAACAAATTTTATTTTTCCTCCAACATACCGTGTACAACAGATATAAGATAGAGGTATCTGAACATGTCAAATAATAATATTTATTAATATCATTATTGTAACATTAATAACATGGAATGTAGTTCTTGAATCCCCATTCACTTTTTCAATGTTTTTTCTTTTTAGTTTATTTAGGAAATATGACAAATAAATAAAGCTTTATTATAGTCTCTGTATATCAACTAACTATTTGAATATAGTTGTCTCTTCACAATGGGTAAAGGTGCAAGGGGAGGGTGCTGTAGAGCGTTAACAGTCTTCCTTTTCGCCACCTACTATTCCTTCATCCAATAGGGAGCACTCGGAAGCGAATCAAAGTTCCGGAACCTTCTCAAAGAATGAGCATGGAAACGAAATCAGGTCCTTTACGGTAAATAACCATTTTATCTTCTCAATAAATAGAACAAAAAGGGGAATGGCAGCAACATTGTAACATTACATCGGGGGAAATGAGTGAGGCTACTAAACATGGAGGAAGCAGATCGTGTAACGTCTCAACGTTAGCTTCTCACCCCTTTTTAATCTTAAAATCAGAAACCAAAAACAACTGAACAGGTGGAGCTTTGAGATTTTACTGAGCTGAACGTCTCGAGGGATTGAAAGAACGAGGAAAAGAAAGAGAAAGATACATTTTCCCATTCGAACGCCATGCTGGTTGTGGTTTAATCTGTGCTGTTGTCCTCTAGTTGCGAAATAATGGTGATGAGGTTCTCCAATCCGAAGATGTAACCGCTATCCTGGCCCTCGTGGACTACACTGTCCTCGCCGTAGTGCCGACACGTGGTGTGGGCAAAGTCAATCATGCGTACGTCCACCACCGGGCCGCTGTCTGATCTGGTCATGCGTCGCACCACAGCAGAGCTGCCGCTGCCGCCACAAGCACTGCTTTTGCTACTGCTGCTGCCCGCTCCTGCGCCGTGAGGGAATCCAAAAGCACCACCCTCTTCTTCTTCTTCCTCCTCCTCTTCTTCTTCTTCTTCCTCATCTTCTTCCTCCTCCTCTTCTGAAAGCCCATCCTCTGCGGAGTGGCGGGATCGTGGAGGGTCTCCGTCGTATATTATCAAGAGCGAGCTGGAGTAAAAGCGGTAGCTTTCGCAGGCCTCCAGGGCCGCCTGCATGTCTCGCAGTCTCCGCAGCACCGGCGACAGGAGCTCGCGTCTTAGGCGTCTCCCGTCGTGGAAGAACTGAAAGATGGCCTCTTTGAAGCCAGACAGGGTCAGCTTACGGCCGTGGTACTTGTTCATGAACATGAGCTGCCCTGTGTCTGAATGGTAGACCTGGAGGAAAGTGAAGAGGAGCGTGAATAAAACATTGCCTTTAAGGGTTTCTAATATTATGGAATTACATTCAAGAGCTAGGCTAACCTGCATGCCGCAGAGGCGCACTCCGATGCTGGCGGACGTACTCTGCTGACATTTACGGATCTGGACGGCCTTCTTCTCCTCAGAGGCGTCGTCCCCGTGTTGCCTCGTGCCCATCTTCAGATCAAGCACGCATGGAACTGTGTAGCGCCATGTCAGGTTCTCCAACAGGATGAATTCTGATTAGAGGTGCTGGGTTAAAGGAAACGCTGATTCTCATTTCTTTTCAGTATTACTCTACAATTAACCTTTGTTTTTTCTGCATGATAAATAGGCCTGTTTTATCAATTGACCTCACAATTTTCATTCTAATTGCAAATCCGGATAGCAATACAAGCTTTAAAACGTGCTTTTCAAGCTTTTTAATGTACTGTTATTTGTTGTGCAGTTTGAATAGCTACAATAAGGAGTAGTGATTTTCCTATATATATATATATATATATATA
>NW_015638949.1:699043-748522 GCF_001515625.1 Sinocyclocheilus rhinocerous | reverse complement strand
CAACACTGCGACCGTTGCGTACATCAACCACCAGGGCGGTCTACGCTCCCGTCGCATATATATATATATATATATTATTATTTTTATTTTTATTTTTTTATATATTTTAAAACAATCATTCCTGTGATGGCAAAGCTGCATTTATAGTATTAATTCAGTCATCAGTGTCACATGATCCTTCAAACCATTCTAATAAATCATTCTAAAATGCTGAGTAGGTGTTCAAGAAACACTTCTTATTTTCATTGTTGAAAACAATTGTGCCTCTTAATTTTTTATTTCGTAATCTTTTTTTTTCAGAATACTTTGATGAATAGAAAGCAAAAGAAGAGCAAAAGAAGAGCATTTATTTGAAAAAATAAAACTTTTATAACATTTTAAATGTCTTTTTTGATTAATTTAATGCATCCTTGCAGAATTAAAGTATTCATTTCTTTAAAAAAAAACATTAGGTCAAGCCTTACTGACCCCAAATGTTTGAACAGTACAATATATAAATTTACGGAATAATTTAACAATCAGCAGTAAACTGCACTAGACCAATCCTCCTTTGTTGTTTGTGGCAGCATTGAAGGATACTGTATTGGTTGCGGTGTTTTGCGTTCTCCTTCATCCTCTGCAGGTGTTGTTGGTGGCACTTGAGGCTCCAGGGGTTGTGCTTGAGCTGAGGGCCAGCAGCATTGTTCCTCTCCAGGCTATAGTAGAACACCTCGGCCTGCTTGAGCCATTCCAGCTCCTCCTCGCGTTTCACACTGGAGGGGTGAGGGCAGAGGTGGGTCAGCCAGACAGACAGATTACGGCTAACTTGCTGAATCAGTCTACGTGTTTGGTAGAACTTGTTTTAAGAGATCTGAACAAACCCTTAAGCCCATGTATTAAACTTTGGCGTGCAAATTGTCCTGTGCTGTTTGTGCTACAAACATAAGTGACACCCCAAGTCGTGTGGCTTGCTGAGGCGGGTTAATACCCATGATTCCTAAAATCCTAAATCCCCCACAAAGAACAAATGCCTCTTATCTGGCCTTCCACCCCTTTTCCCCAGTCACACCGAGGTCACTTCTAAGTCACAAAGCTACGCTGGTTGCATAACCTCTTGCTAAACTTCGGCTCAAAACACACAGCTGCACCAGTCCGGTTGCCAGCAGCTGAGAGTGCATCTGCTCTGCCCAGCTGGGTGTTCTGTGGGTCAGTGCACTCAGCTACAATCGGTCACATTCTCAATGAGTCAGACAAGTGCTGAGCAAGGCCATTATTACAGGAGAATACAGACCAGTATCATTCAAGAGATGTGGGGTATTGTGGCCTAGGCATTAAAGCTTAAGACTGCTAACTGAAAAGCTGCTGTTCGATCCGCAAGGAACAATACATGATTTGTCAGTATTGTGTCCTTGAGAAAGACTCTGAACCTCCTTGCAGTCTCTGGTAAATGACTACATTTTGATCTAAATAGTAATTTTTTTTTACATGAGTTTTTTTCATGTAAAATTGTGCTACAAGGTGCTATTTGGCTGCTAACTCATCTGAGTGGTTTTTAGCACATTGCTAAACAGTTGTTAGGCTGTAGTAGCGCTGAACAATTTGGGGGAAAATATCATTTAGATTTTTCTGATAAAAATTGTGACTGCAATTTAAAATGCCATTTTTTTTTTGCACAGTTTGGTCAAAAAACATTCTGATTATACATCAATATGAATATAAAATATATATTTTTATTATTATTTCAATGTAAAATGAGTATTTGATCAAATAATACAATCTTTTTTATATTTATTAAAATAACTTTAGAATTACAACATTATTAGCTGCTCTGAGACGCAGTAAAAATATTGTTATTGTAAGCTGCATGTGTGTAAATGAACACACTCCAAAACGTACTTGTACATATTTAATTAAACATCAGCCTTTGTGATTTGAAAATCGAATTAAGCCAAACTGCGATTGATTGTACTATTTCAATTAATCATTCAGCCCTACTTGTTAGGTGGATGCTTATAGGCCCATATCAAAAGACACACTTCCAAGTTTCTATTATATCCTGGTCTCTAGTCTCTCATTCAATGTAAGTCTACTGGATTTGTCCAAATGTTAAAATGTTATTTTTGTTGACTAAATTACATGCCATTTTAATCACAGTTAAAATTGACTAAAATTATTCTATCAAAAAATAATTGACTAAATTTATAGACATTTTCAAGACAAAAACATTGACTAAAACAACGGTGTAAAAATGAACACTTCTTCTACGTTTCAACTTTTCAAACCTATTTTTGCATCTATTATGCATATTGATAGGACGATTGCACAATCAGATGTTACCATCCCCTCACCTCTTGTCCTTATCCTTCCGAGCGTGTCTGGACCGGTCCTTGCTGTAGCCCTCATTGTCCAGCAGCATCTTACTGACCCATTTTATTTTGTTATTGGGTTCCAGGTCCGCCGAGGGGTCCACGTTCTCCAGGTCCCCAAGCTCACTGTGCAGAGGGTACGCAATAAGACACAAATTTCCTTCCTCATCCTCCTCGAAACTCACCGACACCACACCTGCAGAGGGATGAGAGAGAGATGGAATAGGAGAGAGAAAGAAAAAAAAATAGGTCAGAGGTGAAATCACAATAACTTCACTTAGGCAAACAGGAAGTGTCAGAGTTCCGAGCTTAAAGTAAACTGTCTTGGAAATCTTTAACATCTCTTACCCACTTCTCTTTTTTGCGCTTAAAAGCTTGCCAGTCTTTAACAAAAGCTACTGAGAGGAAGCAAAGAAGGCCGAGGGTTGGGAAGAGACAGAGAAGTCTGTGAAACAACAACAAGAGCCAATGTACAGGAGCTGTTTCACTGAATCAGTCACAACAAACCACATCAAATGTCTCTTCAATCAATGAAGAAAGGATAAGAAGGAAACCAGCCGACAAACAAATGACATGAGGCTAAATTTATGATGAAACCAACACTATTTATTGTCAAATATCATATCACTTCATGACTCAAATTTCAGACCGATTTCAAAAGCATCCAATAAAACACAATGCATCAAAACCTGGCAAAAAATGAAGGGATCATATGTGAACATTACAAGAATGTATTATGAACCCGAAAGACAGTTCCAAAGACATACACAAGAAACATCTTTGCACTGAAAAATAAATAATAAATAAACAAACAAATCTGTTATTCTGACAGAAGAGAGAGTACTAAAAAGGATAATGTTATGAAAAAGTCCATTTCAACCCTAAATAAAAAAAACAAATATATATATATATATATATATAAAATTGAAATAATTAATTAAAATAAAGATTTTTATTGTAACATTATTTTTTAGAGTTTTTTATTCTCATTCTCAATAACATTCTAGTATTTTTTTATATATATCAAAGTAGAAAATATGCAAATAATTCAATACACTAGTTTATTTAAATCAGCTTAAAACAGAAAAAAACTGCTACTATGCTGTATACATTTTAATCAAGTAAATTATACATTTAATTTTCCTTTTTGTTTATATAATTTTGTTTTGCATTACAGAGAATTAGATTTTGTTCGCATTATAGTAAAGAAATTATTTATAAAAAATCTAAAGCATTATTTATACGCACTTAATATAATATTATTGACATTGAAATCCTACAGTTCTGAAAAAGAAATTAATTTCAAAACAACAAACAACCACATAGATGTCCAAGCTTCTGTTTTGACATCACACCCATCCCCCAACCTCACCGAATAAAAAACAGATGTCCTGCACACTTATCACACTGATAAACAGGCCATATAAAGTGTATGGATGCTGCAGTGTGCATCCAAACAGGGCTGTATGTATGTGTGTCTTGTGTTTTGAAAGAACACAGAGAGGGAAAAAAAGAGATAGATGGACATAAGCAAAAATCTAAGCTGGAGGAACTTGTCTTTCCAGGTGTGTCCTTGGGAATGACAGTTGAAAACAGCTGGTGATGAATATTTTTGTGGAAAACATGATACATTTTTTCAGGATTCTTCATATTGAAATCTTTTGTGACATTATATATGTCTTTACTGTCATTTTTGATCAAAACATTTTAAAAAAAAAAAAAAAAAAAAAAAAACCTGACACCTAGGTGTATGCGTTAAAGTATAGCCTTAACTTACCTTATAGGGGCCCTACCTGAAAGGGACATTTACAAAGATAACAAATATTTAAAGAAATTTAAACTTCCATAAAACACAAAGGTGATGGTTGTAGCCATTCACTTTTATTGTAAAAAACAATGAAGTGTCTTTTTTTATTCCACTAAATAAAGTAAGTCAACCAGGTTTGGAATTACCTGAGGGTGAGCAAACAATGGCATATATATAAACTGGTGCTCTCGGGGGATGAGCGGTTTGCATATCGCCCGCCCCCCGAAGCGGAACACACACGAGTGTCCCCCAACCTGGTGCACAAAGGGCTCAAGGAGCACCCCTTTCCCCAAATACCCCTGCGGCTCTGTCTGCATCCCCTCGATGGCTGGGCTCATCCTCCGGGAGCATTAGACTCTCGCTCCTGGTCCAGTTGGACACCACAGACGTGTAGACGGATGAAACGGACTAGAAGGCCTCTATATATTTCTCTCTGCCTTTCGTTCTATCTCGATTCACTCTATCGTTTATTCACGGTCAGCGATGTAATCTCCGCCGTGCAGCAGAACACTGCAGGACATAAACAAAAGAAACAGGAAGGAGGAAGAAAGGCGACACGACAGAAGAAAGAACACAGCTCTGTGTTTGGATTCAATCCTTTCTTTTACGACACGAATAATCTAGTTCGTATCTTCCTTATTTAGCAAAGAGCTCTGTATTTGTTCTAAGGGCGAAATTTAGGGAATTTAATCGAGAAAGAGCCGCTTAAACGCCTGAGTGTGGCCGCTTTCTCGGAAGCTCTTCTACTGACACCGTAATCTCTCGCCGAGCTGAGAAAATGTCAGTGCTGCATCAGTAGCTCCGCCTCTAACACAAAATCGACCAATCAGAGCACCAGAAACGGTGTTGGGTGGCAACAAGCGGAGATGACAGCATGCGAACAAAGAGTGAGGAAGGGTGGGGGAGGGGAGGATGTAGAAGGAAAACAGTCTCGGGTGGAGGGGGAGGAGCTGAGCGACTCAGCTGTTTTTCTCCCTGTGACATGGATGTTTTTTAGGGAAGCTGGTAAAGTGCACATTTTAAAGCACTCGCAAGGGTCACGACAAGAAAATGCAGTTTACGGGGGACAGGAAACGAAAGAAGCAGAAATGAAAATTATCTAAATTGAATTAAAATATTAAATGAAAACAATTATAAACTAGTAGATAACATCGACATGGCCAAGATGCCAAAGAAAAAACAATAATTTGAACAATAAGTAATATATATATTTTTTTTTCAATTTTATTTGTTTATTTGTATTTTCACAATACACATTGTTTCAAAGCTGCTTAACATAAATCATGATGTCAATTTTTTTATAATACCTTAATGTCCTCATGCCTTTTATAGTTGCTTTTAGCAGATAAGGCTGGGCAATAATATAATTTACATTTTGTGATGATCCCAACAAGGCCTATATAGCCTACTGTTTATTGATTTGCTTGAGTAAACAGATAAAGTTGGATATACTTATATATCCATACATTATATAGAGAGCTGTGTGTGATAATATAGTTTACATTTTGCGACAATCTAAACAATCAGGCAGTTGAGATTTGCTATATAGTATCTCTTTATAAGAGTTTACTGTATGTATGTGGATGAAGTTGGATATACTAGCTATATTCAAACTTATATAGAGAGCTTTGCAACAATAGGCATATAATAGTTTACATATATTTTAAGATGATATGAATAGTCACACAGCCAAGATTTGTGTATAGTGGGTACATACTGCTTTACCTGAGTATACTGTATATGCGGCTGGATGTACCATAAATCCAACTTTAAATATACTATAATAATATATCGATAATATATTTTGTGATGATATAAACACAATATGCCCCTTTAATCGCCGATGCTAAAGTGCCCTTTCGGTCCAATCTTTGGGGTCAATCATTCAGCCGACAAAATGAAGTAGGGTGTCTCTCCTGCCTAAGTGGACAGATGTTTGTTTTCTATGAGGAACTGAAAGCACTGAGTTTCAGACAGTGGCAATGGTATTGTGTCAGGTTTTTTTTTTTTTTTAGATTGAAACAGTGAATGAAATGCTGTTATATGCTATTCAGTGCAAATTGTGATGAGAGTAAATGGGCAATATAATTCTGAAAACATCACAGAAAGTTAATGGAATGACCTGGCCACATGATTTTTTCTCAGAGAAAGAGAAATATGCATAGTTTGAAGGAGGATGGACACATGTATCATATACAATAGGAGGTCTGCAGTAGTGTTGGACCACAGACAGCGGGTTTGACTTTAATCTCTCTCTCTAATACCGTCTGCTGGAACTCAGGAGTGGAAAATGGGTCATGGAAAAAGCATGAGAGAAGGATGGAAAACATGAATAACCACTACAGTGCAGGAACCCCTTTTTCTTGAAATTATCAAGACAGCCAGATGCATCTTTACTATTGAATATTACTTCAGAGACTATCTAATAATTATACCATTGTCTAATATTATTTAAAAGATTTAAATTTAAATTCTGTCAGAATGTAAAAATCTTCATGCTGTTCCAAACATTTTCATTATTACATGTAATATACAGTATAAGATAAATGAAATATTTTGTTTTTATTGTTATGAACAAATGCAAGTAGAGTGTTACCAGTACCTGTCATGCTAAAAAAGACTAAATAAAAATAAAAAGCAGCATTTAAGAAGTCTGTAACTTATATTCTGAAGCCAAAATACCATCGACTGAGAAAAGGACCCAGATTTAAGTTGTTATTTGCTGAAATCTATTTTGCATTAGCAGCATTTTCTGTGATGCAGAGCTTTAAACATTAATACGTCATTACCATATTTGAGAATGTGAGCATGGCAGTGTCAAAGGGCCACACAATTTAATTTATTCATTAATGGAACAAATGCAAATTGAGGGGTGGTATACCAGCGGTTAAAGGTTTTGACCAGTGACACAGGCCTGGCGCTTTGATCACAGAGACCTTTGAGACCTGTGAACTTGAGAATCCCTGAGAGAACCATTGTGCCTTTAAATAGGGTACATAACCCCAAATGGGTTGTCCCTGATATTTTTGTTAAGCTATTTAAGCAGCTTCTGCTAAATGACAAGTAATTCATCACAGAACTAACTAGATATGCTGCTATTAAGATCTATAGAGACCAGTATGTCTTTACAAATGTTTAAACAACACTGACCTCCAGTTAAGTAGTGAAACGAGGGCAGGAGCCAATTCAAACTACCAACAGAGTGAAACACCAGCCTAATTACTGATTTGAGACGGAACAGAGAGTTTCAGCAGTTGCTTGCTGTTGCAATACATTCTGAGATATATGAAACATTCTGTGACCCAAGTGAGAATGAGAGCACTGGATCCTGCAATTAGTGATAGGTTTGCTGTGGCGCTTTTGGCAGAGTTCTAACAAGGGCATTAAACTGTGGCCAATGCCAAGGCAGCACTCAACTCCTCTTAATTCAATCCCAGACTTGGTACGCTGTGATCCAGCACAAAAAAGAAAGTCTGCCAGATCACGGTGTGCCCTGTAACCCAATAAGAACTTGAGGTCAAAGCCAAGGCCAAGACTGGGCTCCATGAATTGAGACAGGTGAGACAGTAATGCGATTAAGGCCATGCAAATCTCTCAATGTAGCACCCAATGGGTTAAAGACACTGGAATGAATGTGCAGACTGGCATCATCAAACCAGGACAAAGTGTATGTGTTAGCATGTTTTGTGCAATTATGAACACAGGTTGCTGGCCATTTGGTGTTGTGAGATGTGTAGCATTTTTTTTTTTTGGCAAGTAAATAAAATTAAAATTGACTCTATTTACCTTCTTAATACTATTCTTTCTTCATTTTTTTTTAATGGTTCGTAATGGTCTTAGTGCGCATGATTTATCAGTGCATATTATTAAAGAAAAATATGTATCTGCAAAATCTTTCAACAAAATATAGTTTAAAGGAAATGACATTCCTTTTCAGCTGACATCAACAAGATCCTTTATTTTTCAACCCTCACCCTCTTCTTCATCCACCTGTAATAAGAGACCAATTAGAGACCACTTTTCATGATCCAATCAATTTTTATTGTAAATTTAAGTCCTGGCCTACATATTTTCATTTTCCTTGCATTAAATATTCATAAATATTTCAGTAATATGTGACCCTATGCAAGAAAATGGATTGTGAATTGAGAATAATGCAATCTATAATAAGCTATAAAATACATAGAAAGAATGTATATACATAGAATAAGGTTGGTTAGCCCTGAAAAGAAGGACAATAATTTAATTTATATATTTCATCATTCTAAGGAATCACTAGTGGTTAGTAAAAAATATTGCACTGAAATATCACATACAGAAGTAGTGTTAAATAAACTCTCCCCTGTGTTTTGAATCACTTATAGCAATTAGAGAGCAATGACAGAATATGACATCCCCAGATTCCAAATTTGTGTGTGTGTGTATGAGACAGAGTAATTAAGAGAGGACAGTATGACCTTGAGGAACCCACGGGGGCCAAATCTCCTGATTTTGCCCACGTGATGACAGTGGCGCGAGCAATAAGTATGGATTAGTATGGGGTAAATGAGAAGGTGTTGACTGACATACCTGAAAACAAACATAAAGGACAGCTGGCAAAGTTAGTGAGAAAGGAAAGCAAAAGAAAATCTTACTAGTAATACTTACTCACTATAAAGTTACCTGAGGAACACGAGAAGGCCTTTTCCATGAGTATTTTGACCTATACACAAACACTTCTGCTTAGCAGTGAGATCATACTCTAAGTACGAATCTAACTGACCAGCCAAACCAGACAACAATACAGGCCAATAGCCAAAGATCCCTAAACAGCCATGTCCTGCGCTGGGTGGAAAATAGTTGGGCTCAAGGTAAGTCTATTTACCAGACAGCTCAGAGCAAATCTGCACAGGTCACAGAATAATACCTGCACAGTACCTATACTCTCACATAGTGACTAATAATAGCACTGTTTTTCAGTAGTCTTATAATAGAGGTGGATTATATTTGAATTACATTAAATATATACATCCCTAGTAAATGTAGCCATTTGTTCTATATAGATTTACATTGCACATATATTTCAATAACATATAGTTTACTAAACCTTTCATTTTCTGTCACTAATACAACCCCTTTTTAAAAAAAACTTTGCCATAAAACTAGACAAATGGACAGTTAAATAGATAATAAAACAATCATTTAAACAAATTACCTATAATAACATGCTCCAAAAGTGTTCAGCAGCATATACAAATAGCGGAAGAATCAGGTAATACAATCTTAAAATACTCTGTGGCTTTCTAATTTTAATAAACATATGTAAAACATGTTGAGCATTTCTTGACTGGAGTCTTTAGAGTATCTTAAACGATTGCCTGGATGTCAAAGTTGTCTGCGGTTTTGACTTCGCTCGTCCACACTATGAAAACAATCCATCACGTGCAATAAACACATGTACGTGACACGGAGATAATCCATCTTCAATGTCAGCACATGTAACCCAGAATATCCCTTACATCTGTCTATATATGAAGCCCTTCCTGAGCTGGTGCGATCATGACACGCATAACGGTTGATTTAAAATAAGCCACATGCCGGATACAGTGAGAGTGTGTCTTGATGTCTTTATGAAGGGTCGTTGGCCTGAACACACACATCCTCTCTAAGACAAAGCTTTTGAAACATCCTGAGTGCTCTCCACCCTACCTTAGAGAACAGCATATCCTGCTGAGATATGAATGCTGTCAGTCCTAGTGTGTGTGGGTCAAGTTTTGCCAACATTGTGGGGACCAAATGTCCCCATTGTAATAATATGTTAAGGAAAAAGCTTATCACACTAGATAATGAAAATATAATTAATCTATTACTGTTCCTACATAATTTTTAACAACAAACAGTGGTAAAATATATATTTAGGAGTCTTAGACCTTTCCAACGATATATAGTTTGTCATGATTAGATTAGGATTTAATTATTGAAAAAAATATATTGAAGTAAACTTAGGCGTCCCGTATACGGGACGGTGACAGTTAAGGGGAAACTAGTCATGTGTAGAAAGTCGGATTCATACTAGTGAATTGGTTCATTTGAAACTCTCTCATATGTAGCATCGAAAAGTCCATTTCATTTTAGTGAACTGGTTCAACTGGTTCATTAAATAAACTAGTTATATTTCGTTGGAAAGTCAGATTTATTCTAGTGAATCAGTTCATTTTAAATTATGTAGCACTGGAAAGTCCCAATTGTTCTATGGTGAATCGGTTCATTCTAAGCTAGTCATGTGGAAAGTCAGATTCATTCTAATGAATATATAGCATTGGAACTGGTCTAGTGAACTTGTTCATTCTAAACTAGTCATATATCATTGAAAAGTCAGATTCATTCTAGTGAATAGGTTCATTTTATACTCTCTCAAAGCATTGGAAAATCTGATTCATTCAAGTGAACTAGTTCATTCTAAACTAGTCATATAGTGTTGGGCTCATTCGGACAATCCATTGAAAATAAACAGATTCTCAAAAATTATTCACATTTTGAGTCCCAGTTATATGTTTCCAACTCGGTTATGTAAATGATGATGCTTGTGTTGTATTTAGTATAAATGTATTAGTTCAAGTTTAATTCTATGCTTGTAGACTATAGGCCACTGGTGTTGGTTTTAGTCTAGAGTTTCAGGAGTTTAGAATATGAGAAAGAAACCATTTAAAAGTATGTTATGTAACATATAGATGCCACACAGGAGGACCTTGTTCATTTTAACTTCCCTTCGCTTATTTGCTGAAGAGAGCAAACTCACACACCTGTGCTCACAAAGAGCAGCTGTACTCCCATGCTTATGCTCACACAAATGTGCATCATCAATACTTACAACACCCATCTAATGCTGTATACAGAGCTGGAAAGTGGATTCCTCAGACACCTGGAGACATTTTTCTGATCTCCATGGTAACCCACTGCTGTGTCACATTTGACCGAGATGATACATTTTGTATTATACAATCGCATGATATTTCTGCAGAACATTTCAGAAAAAAATACCCGTACTCTAAAACACTGTGAATAAAATAACAAAACAAAATAAATAAAATTGTCTGAGTTCTTGTGTGTGATGACAGTACAGTACATATACAAGAACAGATTAAAAATTCATTAAAAATAAATAATAATCATTTTGCCTTTAGTTTTGATGTTTCATGAACATTCCCAATGAAAAGTATAAATAAATAAATAAATTTAAAAAAATAATTTACAAATGTACTTTTTGGGCTGTCATCGTGTCCTGCAATTTTTTTTAAATTCTATTCACAGCTATTAACATTACGAAATCAAAACATACTTTCATATAAGTGTTCATTACTCTTTTGTGGTGCACATTAATTCACATATAGTTTGTATTTTCTATTTGTATGCTGTGCGATATTCTCTGTAAAGATTTTTTGTTCACTGTATTTCATATAAATTGCATTTCATCGTATTCATATTTTCATATCATTTATGAAAAACATGTCTTTATAATATCATATAATTTATTTTCTCACAGAATGGAACAATGTGTCTATATATATATATATATATATATATATACTGTATATATACTATTTTATATTACATACCGTCTTGTAATGTAGCTTGTAATGTAGTCGTGCAGTAAGAAAGATACAACTCTTAATTTTTTATAGGAATTTTACAAGGACTTCTAAATGTGTCTCAACTTGTATATATTGCCAGTATGACCTAAACTCATAGTACTTCATGATACTGTATCTACGTGTGTGGACTGTGGCCGCGGTAACACAATCTAGAGAATGTCAATAAAGAGAGATAGATCATAAGCAGGCACCTGGTGTCATTTCCTCGACTAGAATTTAGCACTCAAAGTGAGAGATACAGCGAGACAAGAAGACAGTCTAGAGTTGGATGGTGACAGATATATGGAGAAAAGAGGGTGAATTCCAGAGCATTGACACCCAACCCTCACGTGAGGGATAAAATGAGCAAACTTATTAGCATTATTGATTGGCAACTCATCTACTCACCATACCCTAAATACATGATCTGGCTTTCTTTTTTATAGCCTTCTTATTTATAAATGTTACAAAAGGTTAGAATACAGCTGCAAAGGCCCATACGGAAATGTAATATATGACAAATGTAATTTCTGACATCCCCAATATCAAGAGAGATATTGCCATATATGTTACCTATAAGGTGATATATAATTTTCATATACGTACATTCTCTAGGCAGATGAAGATAATAACATACGGAAGTTTATAATATATAAAATTCCCATAGTAAAATCTGTATATGTACATATGTAAATGATTTCTATTTGATGATTTTTAATGATGTTATATAGAAACCATATATGTCAACATGCAATATATAGTTTATTTATATATGTATTATACATGTATATGTATTTTATTAATAAACCTATTAAAATAACATATATAAAAAATCTGTATATTTACACATGTTTTTGTAATACATTTTTAAATAAATGTCTATCTTTTATATTTACTTATATAATATCAACATGTATTAACAGGTTTTAGGATGGATGTACATGACATATATATACAAAAATGTATTTGTATACATATTTGTATGTGCTAGATATTTATGTTAATATATTAAAATTGTTCCAACTAATAGGTTTAATATATGTTTTTATTATGTTATGTTATTAATCAGTTTTTATTTGTGCATCAGTTTTTGTTACGTCAGATGCATATTTCACAACTCCACCTAAATTATTCTTTCACACATTTGTAAATGTCATGTCAAGCCAGTTATATATATATAATGCTTTTCACAATACTTACTGTTTCATAATCAGCATTACAGAAAATAGCTTGTTACAAATCCTTCCACTTAGCAAGCCAAGGGCAATGTGACATGGAAAAACCATAGTCAATTAAATGTGATCATTTATATTTAATAGGTAAATTAGCAGGCATTAATTGCTAGCGGCCATAGGGCAAACCCAGATGTGATGCTATACTGAAGAAAAACAAGAAGGAGGGGAAAAAGTGAAAGTGTGAAACCAGAGTGAGTTCAGAGTGAATTAAAGTGTAGTCTCATGTGCGGTTAGAAAGAGATATCTTACAGACAGACTGTAACCTAAGATAAGCTTTTAAATTTTTACATGGAAATCTGATCATATTAAAATGGCTACACCAATTATTCATGCTTCTAAAGCAACTGCATTGTCATCGTACAGTTAATATACTTTAATAGCCCTCATTACGTTTCGTGGAAAAACTCACGCTCTGTAAGTGTGTGCTTTAGAGTATGTTTGTTTGTGCTGTTACTGTGTTTTGGGTGTGATATAATGCATTGTACCCAGTGTACCATAGCATTTAATTGCATGCATAGTTAATTTAGGTTGTGAAAACATCCTGAGACTGCATCTGTGTACTCCTTTGCTTTGAGGGAGCTTAGATATTCTCATCTCATGGGTTGTGGTTCAGTGTATCTGTGTGCCACAGTCACCTATAGGGATTTCTGAGCATATCTAGACAAAAAAATGAGAGAAGCGCCGTTCTTTTGTCTCACCTCACCTGAGACTGTGTGTCTTGCTTTCTTCATATCTTGCACGTTCTCTCTCCTTATGTGCACACTTGCCCCACCTCTATCGATCTGCACTGCATCCCTCGTTTCTGCTGTTGTCTGAGTAGTGAACAGTGTTGGGGAAACCACTTTGAAACTGTACCTTGACAAACTACATGCTCTTAATTAACCTGACAGTGAGGGCCTTCTTTCTAGGAAAAATTTGTTAAAAAATATATTGGTCCCTGCAAATATTCAAGTCAAGAGACTTGGTGTAAAAACACTGGTATGTATCAGTTCACCGCACTTATCCAAAATTAAAATGGCAGCATGCCGTGAGAAAGCTGCAGAGCATGAGGTAAAGTTTGATCTTTTACATGTTATTTTCATATTTTCATGGGATACAAACTGTAAAAATGAAAATAAAAGCAAGAAGAAAAACTTGTATTTTTTTATTTTATTTTTTTAAATGTGTTACTGGATGGCAAAAAAATTAAATTAAATGTAAAATTAAAAAAATAAAATTTTCTGAGGTATTTTTAACTTCCCACCCTTATAATGGTTCCACCACTACATAAGGATAATTACGATAACATTGAATCATATCTGATCTGAATAAATAATAATTATTATTCGATTATATAAGTCAGTAAAAAAGAGCAGTAGTTTGGCTCGCTAGCACAAATTTAATAGGCTATATAAAAAATATAGAATAGGCTATATAAAATGTAAACTGTATAAAATATATATATACATATATTTAAATAAATACGTAAATACGTAAAATGCCACTAATACTCCAGTGATTCAAAAGAATCGGGGAAAAAATGGGGTTTTGAATCAGTTCGTTGAAATGAACCGTTTCAACGATCGAACGAATAGACTCGCTGAAATTAATCGGAAATCCAACGCTATTTGAGAGAAACATTCTAGTTTGTTACTTCAAAACGTTCGATTGTAAGTTGCAAAATAATTACACACAAAGTCAACGCTGTACGTTTTGCCACTCTACACCGCTCCTCATTACAGCAAAAAGCGCTAATTACTGAAATAGCAACATTATTTTGAAAAACGTTGTTTCGTTTAGTGAGTTCCTCCGCGACGCGTTTTCCTCCACTGTTCCCTCAGCTGCTCCTGTCCTGGATAAACAGGTAAACAGACCCAAAGAACACACACAGCCAAAAACAAAACCGATGGAGCTACGTTTAGATGAGCAGAATAGAAGATTTTAACTGTTGGGTCTATTATAATATGAAATGGTCACATATAGTTATTATATACTTTTATTTATTAAGTTATTACAAATGTTATTATTATTTTTATTTTTAACTAATCATTTTATAGTAATAAACATTCTGTTTTACATTAAGCCATACTTGTCACTGTCTTTCCCCTTGTTAAAGTGTTGATGTGTGAGAGATGTGGAAAATAATGTGTTTTTTTAACTTTAAACCGCATAAACACATTTCATTACACCAAATACACAAAATAATGTTCTTTTTAGCAGCATCATATGACCCGTTTTAAGTGATGTGATGGATATCTAGAAGGTGATATGAGGCCTCCTTGTGCTGCAGCCAAAAAGCTGTTTGAGAGTGTGGATGTTCTGATTGGCTGTTGATTGTTTTGTGGAAGGGTGCTGATGTTCTGATTGGCTGTTGAATGTTTTTGCGAAAGGGTGCTGATGTTCTGATTGGCTGGGTCCCAGCAGGCACGGCACACCTGAGACCGAATGCTGAGTGTCTGTGGGCTGCAGCGGGCACAGTGGAAAAATACAGAATCCCAACTCTGCCAACCGTGAATAGGTTCACAGGGAGATGTGCATAAACACAGGCACACAAACAGGGCATAGAACACACAATTTTTTATTTAGAATCAGAATCCATTCAACACCTTTGAAGTCTAATATGCATGTGTGCTTGAGAGTAATTTAGCTCCTGTCAGCATTGCATGTTATTTTGATCACACAGTGGCCCACAATTTACATATGCATGTTTGAAAAGAAATTATCATAAGTATTAGCAAATGAAATGCAGAAAATCAGTCCTGGACCTGGTTAGACAGGACTGCAATTTCATTACCAAAACAAAACCCATAATCCTATTCTATGCAGTCTCTTCCTGGGATTGAAATGCATCTAATTTTCCACAAGATGCAACAATGAAAAATTAATTACTGAGATTTGCTATGTTCAGCATATTTGGAAATATGAAATCACAAGCCATAGCAGCTTTACCAACACAATTTTTACATTTTCCCATGCAAAACTGTTGCCAAGTTGGTGCTACACTGTAAAAAATGAAATGACCAATAAGTTATGACAACAACGTGTTTTTACATCATTAAAATAAGTTAAGCAATTTTCAACTTCATTTTATAAGTTGTACAAGGTTCAACTCAGTTTTTAAGCCAGTTTAATGTAATTTAAGTTGAAATGACTTAAACAGCTAAGTTGATTATAGTTAAAAAATTTTAGGCAGCAATTTATTTTTTACAGTTTATGCGCTGTAGCTTAAGTATTGTGAGTAGTTTTTAGCTCATTGGAATGTGGTTTCCAGGGTATTTTGGTCAGTTGCTAAGGTGTTTTGAATAGTTTTTAGCACTTTACTATGTGGTTGCTGGGGTGTTCTGAGTATTTTTTCAGGCTGAAGAAGGAACCAGAGGTTATGAACTTATATGGTTAGGTCGATGCACACAAAAAATAGATGATGCAATATGCCAGCTATGATAATAGAATTGTCAAAAATACCATATTGATGCACAACCTGCTAAGAACTTGGTAAGCCACACCCTGCAATCTACTTACGTCTTTCGTTCAAATCCTGTTCCATCCATCTCTTCACACAATAAGTCTGTCACTCATAAGTCTCTCAACAATGTCAAATTACTTTGGGTCTGGCAACAGTAGCCCATTAAAACCTACTTTATGACTGTGTCTGATACTAATAATACATGACCTGTCCATCTGTCCTGTGCAGTTACTGTATGCAACAGTCCTGATTGCCCCAATCAAAAATGACCCACCAGAAGAAACAAAAAGGGACCAAACTACGGAGAAGGATGCTAAATGAAAATTACAAATAGAGGGGAAAATAAGATGAGTAGGTATGTGTGATAATAAATTTAATGCAAGATAAATGGAGACAGGCAAGGCCGCTGAGGATGATGGCGGCACAGGTGGGCAAAGGAAAGGCTGTATCAAAGAGAGTAGATCAAAAAAATTTACTTTATAAGAGAGATAAACTGGAGCAGAGAGGTCAGACTAAATTCTATAGGGAGTTGCATTTTGATGGAACAGAGAAGATCTCAAGCGCAGAGAATAGACTTAGCAGTTGTGTGTGTGAAATGGTCAGAACAGGTGATCTTTAGAGAACCACAGTGAGAGTGGCTGACTTTCTAGAGGCTGATTTGGCCGTGTATTGTTGTACATGCTGTACATAGACACTCGCACATAGACAAGCACACACAGAAATTTGCTTAGGTGAACTTTAGCAAAATAACATGATGTTCTGGGATTTGCATAATCATAAAACATTGTTGCATAAAACTCACTTAAATTTATTGCAGCACAATCTCACGCACTGCACTTCCCTTTAAAATGAGTTTTGCAGAACATGCTGGCCACTTGGGTATCATATAGTAGAACATACTCCAGCATATTTTTTAACAAGAAAAATGCCAAATTATTATTTTTTCAATATATTGCCAAATTATTTTTAAAGGAATGTTCAGGGTTCAAAACAATAACAACTGTCTATTACCACAGACTATGATTAAAATGATGAGTAACAGTGATTAAAATGCACTGGGAAGGAGCAAGACATTTCAGAATGTTTCAAAGCAGAAATGTTCCGCTTGAATATATTTGTGTTACTGTCTGCCAAATGCATAAATGTTAATGTGCTTATATTATTTTTTTATACAATATGTGTGTTATTTGAGCTCTAAGGTTGTCTTTGTAAAATAAATAAATGTATTTTTGTAAAAAAATAAAAATAAAAAATCTAATTATTTTTGTAAAGGCTATTTTGTAAATATTCTTTTTGTAAAGAAAAAATATTTCTGCGAAGAAAAAGAAAATTAACATTTAATGAAAATATGAATCTGTTATGCAAATACAGTCTTAAAAGCTATGTAAATGGTCTTTTTATGAAGAATAAAGTATTTTTGTAAAGCAAAACATTAGTAAAGAAACCATAATATTTAATGAAAAGTATAAATATTATTTCTAGCAAATATGCAAATACAAAATTATTTTATGTGGTAATGGACAGCATTGTCTTGCTTTGTAACATTCCTGTAACCTGTATAATTTTTGAGGTAATCATTTTTATATTTTGGAGTTTTGGTTTTTTATTTTAATTAGAAATTGCAAAAAGGACATGAATAGAAAACTATTCTCTCCCTCTCCATTTTCTGGAGGTGTGAAAGTGTGGTCTATTCTCAAGCCATTACAAGTTGGAACACAGTGTACTAGACAAGAGCTTCCCATGCTGTGAGTAATCAACACAGTGCATTGCAAAACAGACAAGGGACTGGTTTATTGAGTTGGCCAACCAATGGGAAAGAGTTAGGCAAAGAAATAACATAACACACAGAAGAGCAGACTGCCTATGTTCTGTGCCAGAGATGGCCTTTAGTGTGCCAGTCCGTGTTGTTTAAATATAAACATGGTGAGTTAGGCAAAGAAATAACATAACACACAGAAGAGCAGACTGCCTACGTTCTGTGCCAGAGATGGCCTTTAGTGTGCCAGTCCGTGTTGTTTAAATATAAACATGGTGAACCCCCATGAAAGGGCACGCAAAAATACAGAGCAATTTAGCAGTGCTGCAGTCATGCTCACACAAAGGGAATAAACCCTGTGATTTATCCAACAGCCCACACAGACATCTAGCCTCCACATCCACACATCACTCACCCATAACCACCCACACTTCATACATCCAACACAAATGCCACCCACCCCTCTCGTCCCTCCAATCACACCTGTCTGGTCTTCTCTGTTATCCCTGACGGCCAGTGAACTCGAGGCATTAGGTGCTCACATACACAGTGGGCCCAAATATTGTGTTCAGTCACTCTTATAAATGAACATTTTGTAATGAAATGTAATAAAAAGTGCAATTAGGTGGATCAGTATATAACCAAAAAAAGGTTGCTATAGGTTTTAAATGATAAAACAATAATTTTGCATTCATTTATACCATGCAAAATTAAAATAAAAAGCATTTGGACACTAAAATGACCAGATGGTTTAAAGGCATTGCAGAAATATTGTATTTGATTTTATTTTCATAATTTGTTTGCAGATACCACTTAGTTTGATATTATGGAAGCCAGTTTCCACCACAGAATTAAAAATAAATAAATAAATAAAAAAGGTAATTGCACATTTTTATCTCACAATTCGGACTTTGTTTCTCACAATTCTGAGAAGTTAAAATAGTTATATTTTTATATTGTTATAAATTGTTATTGAGAAACACAGAATTGCGAGATGTAAACTCAGAATTCTGTTTTTTTTTTCGCAATTCTGTTTTTTTTTTGTTTCTGACACTTTATCTCATAGTTCTGACTTTTTGTATTTTTGACATTTATATCTAGCAAATATCCCTTTTTATCTTTGATTTCAGAGTTTATATGTCGCAATCAGAATTTTGAGATAAAAATTCACAAATACCCTTTTCATTTTTTTATTCAGTGACAGAAACAGGCTTCCAAATGATATTTTGTTCTCTAAAGAAGTTAATTTTTTTAATGTCTATCTATTTCTATTTCTATTTCTTTTCTATTCTTTTCATTTTTTCATTTAATCCAAATGAACAAAACAAAATACAGAACAATTACAATCTTCTTACCCCAACACATACAACGAAGTAAAAATAATAATAATAATAATAATATTTCATTAATAAACATGATACACACATATATACATACAGTACATGTATACATAAACACAATAATTGAATAAATAAAATAATAATAGTAATAAATTACATAAATGTAGTCAAATGTATTATTTTTAAGTGTTGTGTAAATATTCAAATACTTTTTGGGCCACTGTATATTTAAAAAAAAGTCCATTGAACATCATAGACAGAAGGACAATGATCTCATTGCATTCTGGCAGAGAGGCAGAGATGATTTCATGCATTGCTTGGATTGCGGAAAGAAAACAGTGGCTGAGATGTGATTTCATCCAATGTTATTCTGACATATCAAGTTTGTTTATCTTCCATGTAGAATGTGATAGGTTCACGGAGATTACGACAAAGAGTGAGTGAATACAGGAGGGAGATGTGTAAGAGGGAAACAAAAATAGAAAGGGACACGGAAACCATAAACCTCACTTCAAATGAAGTGGGGTCCCCCTGAAGTCCCCTTCCCTTTTCATTCAGCAGTCTTTCAGTCTCCCCTTTCATCCCCACATAGGCACATTGTGTATCTATGAAAAGAAAATAGGTCTGTGTGTGCGTGTGCAGGCTTATGAGGGTATGTTCAGGCTTAGAATCAACAGTGATATAATTTATAATTTAATAATTTTCTTCCCGATACTGACACTACAACCTGATACTGACACTACAACTCAGTACTGCTCATTCAAGCTTACAGTCAGTTATATTGCGTGATATATATCAGTAACCTATTGGTTATTGGCTAATATTAGAGATAGAGATACATTATATTGGATATTTCATTTGTGCATGCTTCATATCTCTATTTTCACATTTAGATCACCTTTGCATAATCTAAAACACACTTGAATTTCATCTTTTAAAACTGATAAATTATTAACAGTTAAATGTAATTTTTTAGAAAATATCAAAAATAAAATATTTTTTCATACTGTAAAAAAAAAACAGTAAATACATTTTACTCCTAAAATAAATACATTCAAACTGTTTATTAAAGAATACTCCTATTTTACAGTATTGCTTTATTATGATTTTTTCAGTTGATTAAATGCTATTAAATTAAAATTTCCTTCAAAAACATAAAAACGTCTACGAGATTCCAAGCTTTTGAACAGTACTGTATCTTTCACTGGCTCTCTTGCTTTCTTGTTCACTCACATATTTCTATCATATTTCTTTTCATCTTGTTTATATAGCTAAACACAGAAGACCTGTTTCCAATCCTCATAAAACTTTTTGCAGCGATGCAGGTTCCTCTGTGTGTGTGTGTGTGTGTGTGTGTGTGTGTGTGTGTTTGTGTAATCAGATCTCACTCAATCTTCAGAAAGATCAAATATTAACTGGAGATGAGTGACTCATAGCGGTCAGTGAGAACACAAGATCAGATGGATGCCAACTAACACACACACACACACACACCCCAGTAGAACCTGTTCATTGGCACTGCTAGCATGACATGGACACTGCTGATTATAATCTCAGGCCAGAGTATTTTATATGCAGCCACTGCTGGAACTCTTTTATGTCTGATCATTTTTGTGGAAACATTACATAAATATTCACATGACTGAAACCATTTAATCTCTCCAATAACATTTGTGTCCAAAATTTAGTTTTGAGTTTGATAGGTCTTAAAGCAGCTGTTGATGTATTTTTACACAGAGATGTATAATGAAAGTACAGATGTGAATCTTTATCTTTACTGGAGGGTCATTATCCGATTGCATGACTGTGCTGATGAGCTTAATCAAATTGACATTTTAATTTCATCCAGAAAGTCCATTCACAAAAATAATGTTTTGTTAATTTTTTTCAACAAAACACTACTACAGTTAGGACATCACAACAAATAGGCTTGCTTATTTATTTATTTATTTTTAATCTTAGAAATTGAGAAAATATCTTTTGTTTATCACATTTACAAAGTAAAATTTTACAGTTATTACTGTTTTCCATCAGTCTACCAGGACTAAGTTATTGTTGTTCTAAAACACTATGTGATATTATCCAGTCCCCTGGTCTATGACGTTAATGGTTGTTTGAGACCAGTAGGTTTTAGGGGCCGGTATGAGAGCAGCTCCTTTCTGAAGTGGAACATGCGGTTCCAAATTGGGTACAAGAAAAGTGGCTTGGTACTAATGATCAGGAAGTCAATCATAATGCTCCAATTAAATGTAGGTCACCTTTTCTAAAATGCTCTCAACGCCTCTAATAGTTAAAGGGTTAGTTCACCCACAAATGAAAATTAGGCTGTGTTTTACTCACCCCCAAGGCATCCTTTGATGTTTCAAGCCCTATCATTGCAGTCAGCGGGTGTTGCATTGCTTCAGTCCAAAAGAAGTTAAATAAAAAGTGCCCATGCATTAAACAAAGTGTCTCACACGGCTCCGGGGGGTGAACAAAGGCCTCCTGTAGTGAGTCGATGCATTTTTGTAAGAAAAATATCCATTTATTTATTTATTTATTTTTAATCTTAGAAATTGAGAAAATATCTTTTGTTTATCACATTTACAAAGTAAAATTTTACAGTTATTACTGTTTTCCATCAGTCTACCAGGACTAAGTTATTGTTGTTCTAAAACACTATGTGATATTATCCAGTCCCCTGGTCTATGACGTTAATGGTTGTTTGAGACCAGTAGGTTTTAGGGGCCGGTATGAGAGCAGCTTCTTTCTGAAGTGGAACATGCGGTTCCAAATTGGGTACAAGAAAAGTGGCTTGGTACTAATGATCAGGAAGTCAATCATAATGCTCCAATTAAATGTAGGTCACCAATACCTAAAATGCTCTCAACGCCTCTAATAGTTAAAGGGTTAGTTCACCCACAAATGAAAATTAGGCTGTGTTTTACTCACCCCCAAGGCATCCTTTGATGTTTCAAGCCCTATCATTGCAGTCAGCGGGTGTTGCATTGCTTCAGTCCAAAAGAAGTTAAATAAAAAGTGCCCATGCATTAAACAAAGTGTCTCACACGGCTCCGGGGGGTGAACAAAGGCCTCCTGTAGTGAGTCGATGCATTTTTGTAAGAAAAATATCCATATTCAAAACGTAATAATCACTTTAATCTAGCTTGCGCCAGCAGTTGTACACAGAAGCAGTTTCGGGAGCATGACGTATGAGGTCAGCGCTGCGCATGCGCCAGTGAGTCTTGTGAAAACCAGCGTTTGTTAACAGGATCAAAGGAAGCAAAAGTCTCGGGGGTGAGTAAAACGCAGCCTAATTTTAATTTTTGGGTGAACTAACCCTTTAAGAAATGGCTTTCTTTTTCAGAATACCAACTCTAATATCACTGCCATTTGAGCTATTCAGAAAAGGCAGCTAATTATACATCACATCCCCTTTCAATGAACTGTGCAAAGAAAGTCAACTTTCAGCACCTTCTCCTTGATGACTGCTCTAGGTCTCATGTCCCACAGGAGAGCTGAAAAACAGGGGATTGCATGTTCCTTGAAGTCTTTGGGAATCTGGATTGATGTATTTTGGTGTTGGTGTCATCGCTGCCCAGTCTTCTTGCCAGTGATGTCTTCAGTTTAGAGTTACAGCTGATGAGCTGTGCTGAAAATGAAACTTTGTTTGACTTTGAATCCATTCCCTTAGTTTATATATGTATGTACGTTAAAATGCCTCTGACTCTATGCAATTTCTAAACATGGCATGACACTCTAGGGTATCGTTACTGACGTGATTACCAACCTCCCAAGTTTGGTGAAGTCATCCAAGGGCCATCCAAGACTCTTCGGATTGTTTGGTAGGTCTGGACGTCACAGCCAGAATCAAGGCCAGGGTTTAGAGGTGAGAGTGTGTGGAGGGAGATACAGTACCACCACTGACTGGGTTTTCCCCCTTAGAAGGGAAACCTATCCTCTGCAGGAGAAGATGTCTGTATTATATTATCAAACTGGTTTTAATATTTACTTAGAATTTTTTATGTATATTTTTTAATAATAATGCATTTTATTTGTAATGTGCTTTTCTAAACCCAAAGTGCAACAGTGAGATACAAACAGAAACAACAAATAAAAATACAATGAATGAACTAAAAACAACATTAATGTGTCGTGATCAACTTTTTAAAATTTGAAGCATTGCTAATAGTGAAGGGAAGCACATTCCATAACTTAAGGACTTTAAATTATATATTAATCATATATTAATTAATTATATATTAAAGTTAAAATCTCTAACCCTAAGTATGAGAAATAGTTATTGTAATATTGAATAATGAGATTAAGGTCACAACTGTAAAACACATGTACTGGAGCTTTCTTTGTGAATGGTTAGTCATACTGAAAATAGCATCACTAATGACTTTATCATTACACAACACTTCTAATCAATGACAGTTTGGCTGTAGTTAGAAGGTATAGTGCATAAAACCTGGGTCACTGGCACCAGCCTGGTTGGCTTTGAATTATACATGTTAGGATTGGCCAGAGACAAGGTTACTGGAACCCAGTAGCACAAACCCTCCAACGTGAGCAGGGAAAATGAGCACACACACACACACTTACACATGCACTGACAGGGACACGCTTACACAGCAGTACAAAGAAAGTCAAACAATTATACACACCCACAAAACCCATTTGTAGAGAAGCACTGTATACTAACTGGTTGGATAGATCCAGTCCACCAGTCAGCAAGTTCTCACACACACCCACAAGACACAAAGACTATCATTCGGTTATATGATCATTTAATCTATCTGTCTGTGTGTCCGTCCGTCCGTCCGTCAATAATACTGTTTTTACTGTATTTTTTTAATTGAATATTTAGCATTCTACATGGCACATTTCTATGTTTCTCTGGTCTGAAACTGAAACAACACATACAACTGTGTTTACTTTAGTGCACTTGTGGCTTGTCATTACTTGGACATTATGTAAACATTAGGAGATAATTCAGATCCTACTAATCATGTGACTAACAGGAGTGAACTGAAATCCTTTGTTTTGTATTTCTGGAGACATATTTAAAGCAGGCTAAATGATTCCTAATGCGGTATCAAGCACTGGGTTAGTCACCCACCACACTAAACACGTGAGAGAGAAAAGATAAGATGTGGTTTTTTGGGGAAGCTCAGTCCACATAAATAAACTTCGCTGCACAGCATGGACAAGACCTCCGCTCACATTATGTACAAAAACATCCACTGAAAAATGAAATTACAGGGATAGTTCAACCAAAAATTTAAATTCTGTCACCCTCATGTTGTTCCAAACCTGTACTCAAATACAATAAATAAATAAATATAAAAAAAAAGGTTTACCAGAAAGTGACTGATCTTTTACATATAATGAAAGTGATTGGCCACAGCGCATTCGCAATGTGCCACACAAAATAAGTTGATCTGCAACAGAAGGTAAGTTTTCATTGAATAATGTCTTAATTTTTGGTCTGTTTCTCACATAACAAGACTTATAATATAGCATGCATGGATAACTTTTTAAGGTGTTTTAGTAATTTTTGGAGCTTGAGTTTGTGGTCATTTACAGTTGTTTTTTGTTTTTTTTACAATCGCTAGGACACTTTTCTCAATATAGTCACTTTTTCCACACAAAAGTTCTCCTAACAAACTTTCAGCTTGGCTCAGCAGTTACTTTCACATTCAATATCATAAATAAACTTCGCTGCACAGCATGGACAAGACCTCCGCTCACATTATGTACAAAAACATCCACTGAAAAATGAAATTACAGGGATAGTTCAACCAAAAATTTAAATTCTGTCACCCTCATGTTGTTCCAAACCTGTACTCAAATACAATAAATAAATAAATATAAAAAAAAAGGTTTACCAGAAAGTGACTGATCTTTTACATATAATGAAAGTGAATGGCCACAGCGCATTCGCAATGTGCCACACAAAATACGTTGATCTACAACAGAAGGTAAGTTTTCATTGAATAATGTCTTAATTTTTGGTCTGTTTCTCACATAACAAGACTTATAATATAGCATGCATGGATAACTTTTTAAGGTGTTTTAATCATTTTTGGAGCTTGAGTTTGTGGTCATTTACAGTTGTTGTTTTTTTGTTTTTTTTTACAATCGCTAGGACACTTTTCTCAATATAGTCACTTTTTCCACACAAAAGTTCTCCTAACAAACTTTCAGCTTGGCTCAGCAGTTACTTTCACATTCAATATGCACTAAAACTACCAAAACACTTCATACATCAGTTCATTCTTCCATAACACTAGCAAAGGCTTTCAACCAACAACCACATTTTGTCAGTCATAAAACACTGACCTAAAAAACACCAACAACAGGTAGCATTATACAATGCTTTCATAATATTTCTTTACAAAACAAGAACGACACAGTCTACTGCCTATAATTCACTGCAGTAAATGTTACACAGTCCATGTTTACATTACAAATACAACATTATTCCTAAGTTTTCCCCTTTTGTATAGATGGAAATGAAACTGAAAGACTACTTGTGTAGGCGTTCAGCTATATCAAATTGATTTGATAGTATTTGTTTTTTAAAATTCAGAATATGTTTTCAATATGGTATTACCGTAGAAATGTAGCAAATTTCTATCTTCATTTTTTGTATCATGCTAGGATTTGAACTTTGTAAAGTGTATGTAAACATGCAAACTGGCCAACTTTTTGGCATTGTTTGTGTCTGAGTGAGAAAATAATTTATGTAATTTGAAAGATGCAATTTTTGCCAAAGCAATGATAAATGATCCAGTTTAGCCCACATAGACTACTCATGAAGAGTTTTGAAAAAGTGACCAAAGTTTGAGAAATGTGTCCTAGTGAATGTAAAAACTATAACTGCATGGAAGAAAGCAACATGAACATTAAGTCTAATATCCCTTTTTCATCATGGTATAAAAAGGAAAATCATACAGATTTTGAGGATGAGTAAATGTTGACAGACTGCATGTTTTTTAAATAAACAAATTCCTTTTAACCCGTTCGAAAACTAGTAGAAAACTGATCTGAAGCCATTTTAAAAGAATAAGAGAGATGCAAGCAATCAATGTGTAGTTTATTCTCAACCCGACTACTTATTGAGAAACATAAGAGCAAATCCTTTTTGAAAACCGAATAAAAGCCTGATTGAAAGTGCTGCAATTACCCTGATGCTAATTGTATTGAACTACCTACTATTCAATGAAGAACAATGAGCGTTTCAAATCTGTCATTTGAATCCACGTTGCATATGAGGTGTATATTAAGACCCTACAATTAGCTTCATAATGGCTATATTGAGCTTATCTGCTGAATTAATTATAGGTCTGATGATTTGCCATCTCTTGGAGCCGAGAACATGAGTCGACCGCTTTGTTCCTGTTAATCCACCTGTAGAAATCCATGAATCAGTGTGCATCACATGGAGATCTCGAAAGCAGCCACATTAGCACTTTCAGACATAATATGGGGAGGAGGAGTGGACTTACATAACACTACAAACACACATTCACACTGCAGCACGTGTTCACACAGTGTTCCGGGTGAGACACAGACCAGACAGAAAGACAAAACCAGATGTTGTGCGAGACACGTCTTTATAATGGAAGGACATTGAGCATGAGTGGTTTCATAGATCTGTTAAGTAAGAATGTTGAATGAAAGGATTTTATTTCTTCAGCAAAAACAAAGAAAGGAAAGAAACGAGACAAAAAGACATAAACGCTCTCTCCTGGAGTCTCACTCAAAATAAGGTCCTTCAGGTCACATTCCATCAGCATGCATCCTACTCAGTCAGTTTATCTGGAGAAGAAATCTCTGAGCAGCTTTTGTTTATGCATACAGCTGCGTGTGAAACGGTAGCGGGTGCGTATGAGTGTGTGTAAGTGGTTTGGGGTGATGGCTATTAAGTGTTAGTGATTCCAGGAACAGCAGACAGCACGGGGTCTGTTGATGCCTGTGACCCTCCTACAGGGCCGGAACTATTTATCACACACATTTCTCTGTGTTTCTAGATAGTTCTAGATACTACAACTCATTCTAGAAAATGCTTTAGGGACACAAAGTATAAAAACCAACTGACTCTATTCAAGACTCTATTACAATGCAAAACTGTTCAAAAGTATTTTGTGATGTTGAACTATTACAGCCCTAAATAATAATAAACATCAATGAGCTGTAAGTTTTCTTTTTAATTTTAAAATTGGTAAAAATGTTAAAAAGAAAAAAATAATACCACATTTTATTTTATTTTATGTTTTGTTTTGTCTCATCTCATCCCATGTTTGTGACTTTTGCACAGGTGAGCACCACCCAAAATCTGACAAATGCCATTTGACCAAAACTTTTTTTTGTCTTTATTTTGTGATGTTGAACTATTACAGCCCTAAATAATAATAAACATCAATGAGCTGTAAGTTTTCTTTTTAATTTTAAAATTGGTAAAAATGTTAAAAAGAAAAATATAATACCACATTTTATTTTATTTTATGTTTTGTTTTGTTTTATCTCATCTCATCCCATGTTTATTAATAGCTGAGTTAAAAATCCAGAGGAAATACTTGTTAACACTTAGCTTTCCATTATAATATGGCACTGATAGACTAAGCCCCATATGTTATTTATGTCTAGAGACGCCACTTCTTTGAGCACACACATTTCTGTTTCAGTTTTACAGGCATGAAATGTCTCCACAAAGGCCTCAAGCTCCACCTGGGCACATGAATACCTCTACACCCAGGAGAGAGTGAATCACCAGCATCCTACTGAAAATCACAGCAGCCACTCCTAAATATAAATATCTCGTCCAGTCAATTTTGGGAATGTCCAGGCAGTTATTCAAACAGAGCCGTAAAATCCACATGACAATTATTTCCTGATTAAAATGCCATTGAGTGAATGGATGTGACATTAAGAATTCATTTAGAGTGACACGCCATTAAGGTCAAGTAAAAGTAAACACTATCCATTGTTGGGTATTAAATTGCCTGCTTAACTTAAAGACTCTGTCTTGTCTATACTGTTGGATTGACTGGTACAACCAATGTGATAATGATTTACATAACTGTGGCCATACAGGCTTCCCAAACAGATGGACCTGTGGAGCACATGACCTACAATACAAATCAAACTCATAGTTGTAAACTATATCCATTTGTGTTATGTGCCCCTAAGCAGGTTGTTTGGTGTTTTTTTTATAAAGAGCAACGACGCAGGCAAATGTAAAGTTCATGCAACTCGGGTGTGAGCCAAGCGTATCTCACAAGAATATCCAATAATTATGACGTTAGCAGTTTGCGGAGAGTCTATGTGTGTGGGTAGTTTATTTTTCACTCCGTCTCTCAAAGACAATGAGCCTTTTGCTCATCATACAATGTAGGATCATTCACATTCTGTTCTCAAACTCTTGACTTGTCCTCCTACACATTCGGGTGGAGAATGAAAGAATAATAATGCAATATAGGACTAGGCCAGTTTATGTTGGGCATTTGACTATTGACCTGTTTCCTGTGTACTTCCTCTGTGATGATGACAACAATGTTTGGCTAGTTAAAGGTGATTAGAAAGACAAAGCATCCAAATACCCATTGATCTAAAGTCAAAGAAAACTCATTACAAAAGGAATAGGGAAACAACCTAATAAATCCACACTGAAAAAAGTGAACATGTTACAGTAAAACCACACTGGCATATAGTATATTAAAGGCATAGTTCACCCAAAAATCACAGTGTGCAAATTTGAGTTTGTTTCTTCATCAGAAAATGAGTTGGTTTCTTCATCTGAACAAATTACATCACTTGCTCACCAACTGATCCTCTGCAGTGAATGGGTGCCGTCAGAATGAGAGTCCAAACAGCTGATAAAAACATCACAATAATCCACATGTTATTCAAACCACTCCAGTCCATCAATTAACATCTTGTGAAGCGAAAAGCTGGTCAGAAACAAATCCATCATTAAGGCATTTTAACTTTAAACCATCCACCATCAAGTCTATAATCTACACCAGGGGTGCCCAAACTCGGTCCTGGAGGGCCGATGTCTTGCAGAGTTTAGCTCCAACTCACCTCAACACACCTGCCAGGAAGTTTCTAGTATGCCTATATAGAAAGAGCTTGATTAGCTGGTTCAGGTGTGTCTAATTGGGGTTGGAGCTAAACTCTGCAGGACACCGGTCCTCCAGGACCGAGTTTGGGCACCCCTGATCTACAGTAACGTTACCTGAAAGATCCTGCCTATTTTCTTGGTTGTCATGTCGTCTTCTTTTAATGTGATGCGTTTGTTCCCTTTGAACAAGACAAAACTCTCCATAATTGCTGCTGTAGTCGTCGTCTTTTTCTTTGACGCTAAATGGCAATTGGCAAACCAGCTTTGTTGCACATTCTGCCACCTACTGGGATGGTGTGTGAGGCATTGACATGAGGGGGAAAAAAATGAACTTTCTATATTCTCCTATATAACTTTGCTGCTTTCAAAAAAATAAAAGAGCTTCATAACCTTTGTAAGAAGAACTGTTTTGCTGTTGTGGTCGTCAGTGCTGCTGGGCCAGCAATAGCGCTCTCATACAGCAGTGTTGCCAAGTACACGGTTTCCCGACGGAATTCCCTTCCTTCCCTGCCTGGAACGCGATATTTACCACCCTGGACGCAATATTTACCAAACCAAAACGCAAATTTTCTTCTCCGGAAAAGGATTTTTACCGGGAGACCCCCTGGAATTCATTTGGGCTACTTTTAGCCGTTACGGGGCTAGTTTTGATCTGTAGTTGGTTTTGTTATGCAGAATTGGCAACCCTCTTTCACAGCTACGTCCGGGTTATGCCAAGTTTAGATATCAAAATCAGATTCGGGCTGCAGGCATTTTTCTGATTTCCCATTTTCAATTTTAGCATGAAATCGAAAATACGAAAAACAAGTCGTTATTTATTTTTTTAATATTGTATCTGTAAATGAATAATGACATAAGACCTTTTTCGATTTTCTGAATTTTAATTCTTAATTGAATATGAAAAGAACGAAGGATACACGGATTGTAAAGAACAAAGAAGTTTGGTACCACATGTTATTCAAACCACTCCAGTCCATCAATTAACATCTTGTGAAGCGAAAAGCTGGTCAGAAACAAATCCATCATTAAGGCATTTTAACTTTAAACCATCCACCATCAAGTCTATAATCTACACCAGGGGTGCCCAAACTCGGTCCTGGAGGGCCGATGTCTTGCAGAGTTTAGCTCCAACTCACCTCAACACACCTGCCAGGAAGTTTCTAGTATGCCTATATAGAAAGAGCTTGATTAGCTGGTTCAGGTGTGTCTAATTGGGGTTGGAGCTAAACTCTGCAGGACACCGGTCCTCCAGGACCGAGTTTGGGCACCCCTGATCTACACTAATGCTTCCTCCAGTGAAAAAGTCCATCCCCTGTTGCCCTCTCACATCAAAATCCACTGACACACTTGTTTAGAACAATTTTGGGCTGTTTTTGCTTGTAAACAGTGCTTGATCTGTGCATATTTCTCTCCTGATTCAGACGAGACAGCTTTTTTTCACTGGAGAAAGTGATATTATGAATAGAGGACTTGTATCTTAGCCAGAATTAATGGTTTGAAGTTAAAAACATCTTAATGGATGGATTTGTTTCTTGCAAACACAGTTTTTCGCCTATTATTTACTGAAACATTGGAAATTTTGTTGTCAGGACAATGTTATTTTCCCATGAATGTCAGGTTGGGGCAAGCTTGGATTTTCATGCATTTTAAATGTTTCAAGGCAATCACGATTTAAGGGTCCTAATCATACACCCGGCGCAAGGCTCAGCGCAAGTGTTTTTGCTAGTTTCAGCCCGACGCAGTTCTCATGTTCCCGTCCTGCGCCACGTTGTTTAAATAGCAAATGCATTTGCGCCCATGGGCGTGCTGGTCTGAAAACGAGGTTTGAGGAACTGAAAATAGACTGCGCCATAGACCAACTCAAACCTGGTCTTAATATTATTTCTTTGTTATATAAAGAGCGCGTTAGTAATATGCGCCTGTAGGCGGGTACACAAAGCGCGTACACTTTGCTTATTACACACACAGGGACGCGCAGCAGCACACAAACATTTTTAAAAATGAAAAATTACATTCCGCCATGTAAATAGCGAACCCGCCATGGCGCGAGTGCAACTGGCTTTTAAAGGGGATGGGAGATGAGACTCTGATTGGTTTATAGCACGTCACGCCCAAAAAAACACCCATTACTCAAGAGAATAGGGACAACCCGTTTAGACCATGCGCCCGGCGCGCCGACCGTTTTCCCGTCGTTAAACTAGCAAAAGTGGATTCGGACACGCCCTGAGTGCACCTGCGCCGTGCGCTTTAGACCATGCGCTTAGATCGTTAAAATAGGGCCCTAAATGTTCAACAGCTTTTTTTGTAGGCAAAGGACAAGTATGTGTCTATACAGAAACTGGCATTCAAAATCCACTCCGAGCACATGAAACATCTCAACGTGAATGCTCTATTAATATACGTTACACGTTATTGTTCAAACGTGTGTTTCAGGTATCAGACTTATTTAAGAGCTTCTCAGCAGGAGTTCACGGAAGTGAACAAGGGAAATGGTGATGTTGGGCTGGTGGTTTACCTCATGTTGCTGCTTACAATATTCTCTGAAACAGCAGACACATGTTTCTGCACATATATGATGTCACGCTATACACATGGACCTGCATGCAGAGTCTTCTTTTTCTTTGCTAACAATGATTCATATATGTAGGTCTATTTAATAATAAACTTTATTTAAAAAGCAGATTTAATTGTTATATAGCCTATCTGATTCTGGTTTATGAAGGATGGGACAGTGGAGCTGACAGCATACCTACAACCTGTGAGTAATTTCTAATGCAAATTTCCCATTTCTTATGCAAAGAAGACATTTACATAGAATTCTTAAAGGTTCAGCAGCAAATAACAGCTCATTTAATTTTAAGGGTCAGAAAGAAGATGGAAAGTGGTCGTGTGACCATGGTAATATTTGTACATTGTTTTTCAGTGAGACATCATCAAGGAATTTTTTTTTCTGCCCTGGTTCATCTTTTTAACGTCCATCAATTTTCTACTGTGTCCTGCCTTCCTTCCTTCCTCCTTCCTTCCTCCATATAGTTATTGCCAGGCTCACGGATCCAGCCAAGTACATAGAGAGAGGGGGAGTAAAGAGAAAAACAAAGTCAGAAAGAGAAGCAAGAAAAACAGAAAAATGTGCCTATTTTGGTTTCAGGAATAACAAAATTGAGCTGCATCTCCTGATTCAATACATAAAATACAAATATTCAATAAAATAAAATTTGTATGTCCCAAATTTGTCTGTTTACCTTATAATGACATACTCCTCCTTCCTATTAAATGAACATAATTGATGCACAGCACATCTTTGCTTTCCTTTCGTTTTTATTGTTAGTGGTGCTTGCTTAACAGCAGCACTCATGTTTTCTTCAGAAAATATATGAAATGTAGAAAATGTAAAAATCTAGTTATTTTTTTAATGTATTTTGCATTGTTCAAACGTAACCAGAAGCTACTTTGGCAATGCAATTGCAGCGTTATTTGTCATGCAAAGAAAGCACACTAAAAGTGATAGAAGAGAGAGAGAGAGTGAGAGAAGGAAGGAGAGAGGAACATTGTGTGTGTTTCTGTGACTGTTCCACAGTTATGCAAGCCAGAAGTAAAACGTCGAACTCTTCCTGCACGCCAGTGAAATAAATCACTGGATCAAAGTAACCAAACGCAGATAGACCTCCATGCTTCACAGCTGATTTATTGAGTTAGCAAATTGAATTAGTGGCATGTCAGTGGAAAAGCATAGGAAAGGCCTTTTATTAAGTTGACAATGTCAGTCAGAGAGTGCAATGAAGGGCACAAGAGCAGAAATAGGCTGCCCCCTGCTGGCTGTATTGAGGGGATGTCTTTTTAACATCTCAAACTTCAAAATCTTAAAAATAAATGAAAACTGCATAAAATGAATGAGTTAATGTGATTTTTCAGGAGTCTTTAATGAATAGAGAGAACATTGAACAGTATTTATGTTACATTGTAACATTATAAATGTCTTTACTGTCACTTTTGATAAGTTTAATGCATTCTTGCTAAATAAAATAGCTTTTTTTTTTTTACTTAACCCAGCCTTTTGAATGGTAGTGTATCATGGGTCCATAAAAATATTAAGCAACCAACATAGATAAAAATAAGAAATGTTTCTGAGCACCAAATCAGCAGCATTTTAGAATTATATTCTAATATGCTACGAAAATAATGATTAGAATGATAAAATAACATATAATTATTTTTAGTTCTAATAATATTTCACAATTGTACTGTTTTTACTGTATTTTTGATCAGTGCAGCCTTAGTTAGAATAAGAGACTTCTTTCAAAAACATTCAAAAGATTTATATGTTTAAAAATGGACATAAAATCGTAAATGAAATGTCAAAACTATGATTACAATTTGTTATAAAGACAAACCCCATGGACAAAAAATGAATACAAATAAATAAATAAAAGAAACACATTTTTTCCTCAGTTATAAATGACCTTAGTGCTAACAGGCATGGACTTTAAACCACAAAACTCTAATTTTGATTTCATGGGCTCTTTAGCCAGCTTACAACCATACAACCGCTCTCTTTTTTCTTTCTCTTGTTTTGGAAAGACTTTATGTATCACCCTCTTCCTCAGCTGAGGCCTGAGCAGCACCTTTGGACATTCATAGACAGACAGAGGGAGAATAGCATTCACTCCATCGTGAATGGCTATGACGCAGATTCCCGACCAATGTAATTTACTGGCTACTGAGTTTAACAACAACCGGTTCTGGCAAACAGACACACACTAAAGAGATCTGAACAGACCCCAAACAGAGTTTGAGCTGACAAAAGGAAGTCTGGATGACCTTTGTGCCTCAACTGGCTGTCCAAAAAGGGACTGTTTAGGCTAATAACAGGCCAAGCTGTTCTCAAATGCTGTAATGAACAGAAAAGTACTTTCTCTGCAACTTTAGAAATTTCTCTGTCAAGCAATGTAAAGTAAAACTTTTAGTTGCGATGTACATGTAACTGATATTAGCATGTGTAACTGTAATTAATAACAGCAGCATCTACATTTGCAGTTTGTGTGTTATATTGCATTGCCACAAAATACTCACATGTTACATGCATGTTTTTAGTATTACTCAATGCTTTGCAACATCAAAAATAAAATCTAGAGTGTTACTATGTATATTTGATAGAATATTGTTTTAAAGTCTTAATTTTCAAACAGGAATACATTTGGATAGCATGTGTTACAAAGCATTCTTATTTTATGACACGTTGTTTAAATTTACAGGTTGTGGCGCCACCATGTGGATACTGTGTTTCTAAAAGCCGCATAACTTGGAGGGATAGTATAAAAAATGAATTTGAATATATATCGGTAATAATATAATATTCTTTAATGTAATATAATATATAGGAAATATTACGTATACATAATATAGGCTAATAAACAGAATTTGATATATAGGAAACTTTAAATTAGCGGAACCAAGATGAAACTCACTAAGATCCAAATGTGGCAATATAAAGTCAAAACATTAAATTATAGCCTAAAACATTTTTTGTCTCGGGTCTTCTCTGCATTCTGCAAGTAATGAATGCCATCCTACTCATTAGGCCTACTCATTTTTTCATTGACTACAGAAAAGACCTAAATAAATAAAAGTGATAATAATAACATAAGTATTTATAAATGATTTATTATTCATTATTTATATATTTAGACAAATACATGAATTTTTCCAAATATTTTGGAATAAGCAATAATTTTTTTCTTATATAGACAGTGGAATTAGCAAACACAAGAAATAATAATAGTAACATCTGTATTTAATTTACGTGGAAATCCATAATTACATCATCTGTTATGTCTGTTGAAATGTCACTCACGATCAATTTCAGAATATGATACACCCAAAACACGACCAATTTCCCCCTCCCCCCTGAGCCCACATAACAGTAAAGTAGTGTGAAACAGCTATTAATTTGTCATATATCACCACAACCTCTATGTAAAGTGTATGTATGTATGTATTTATGTATGGTGTAATGTGGATTGCTGGCTTATTTGAACGAATAGCCAACTGACGTAACAGTTTCCCCCCTCACCCCAGAATAGCCTATAGCCTGCATGGGAACTAAATTCACTGCATTCCTTCAAAAATGCTATTGAACAGAACTGAAAACCACAAGCCAAGGAAATCCAAATGTTTGTAGACATAAATTATATATGCGCTTAAATGCTATTTAGACAAGGAAGGGGGTGTGCAAGCCTTAATTTTGATTTTAATCCCTGGGGAGATGTTTAGGTTGGGGAAGGATTGAGCAACATCCACTTCCTTATGAGGTGTTTAGGCGTGTTCTGTGAATGGGGGACTGACCGCGTTCTCTATCTCATGCTAATACAAGAAGTCGAAACTCCTGTACGAAGAAACCAGTTTATCTTGTGAATTTTTCCAGGTTTGTTCAACTTTAAGTACAATTCCTGTTACCGTTTTCTGTGGAGTTTTTGTAAGTTGTTTGAGTGCGCACGTTCACTCTTCATTGGACTTCAGGGAAAGAGGTAAAAGTCCACAGGTGAGCCTCAGGTAAATTCACACACTTTTTATAATCAATAATACAGTTTCTCCTTTTAGTTCTTTGAATTTTTGTAACACGTCCGCGACATAGGTCACATTTTAGTTAATATTTCTTTGTATGTAGCCTAAATGTATTAATTCCTTGACCAAAGACGAAAATCAAAGCTAGTTACACTGTGACATGTTTGTTTATAAATTGCGCGTTAAGTTGCATATTATTTTTTCGACAGTCAGAAATTCGTAACAAGGAGTTTATGTACTTTCCTATTGCCAACATTACAGTAAAAAAAATCGTTCTGTTAAATATATATTGCGTAAAAATTCAGTCATCTTCCCTCTAATTCATAGGCTAGTTCACTTGCAAAATTTTACCACAGTAACCATAGTTTCCGCCAAAATATTAAAGTACCAAACATGGGATTGGGAACGTCTTCAAGCTGTATTATTTATTTATTTAATTGATAACAGTGCCTGCTACCACATTACCACAGTTTAACTGTCGTTAATTAATAAAATGTAACCCTATGGAATGGGTGTTCTGACATAATGATGAAAGCATTTTACAGTGTACATATTAATCTCTCTTTCTTCTGTATTTTCCTATTCAAAGGTCCTGGTTATCTTCATCATGTATTAGCAATAGCAGTGAAATCCATTCACATCAGGCTACATAGGACAGCGGAGATGTTCATCAGCCCCAGGACCTTGTTAAAATGTGTCTGGTTGCAGATACATCTGACCTGTGCACTAAAATCATGTCCTACAGTCCCACAAATGAACATAAACTTTTCTGTTTCCTACTCTGTCTCTTTTTTCCAAACTGCAAAAGCCATACAGAACATAGTTTTTAATGAAAATTTTAATGAGGTTTATGTGGCCTCACAAAATGTGGTTGAAGCCTTGGACAAAAATCTCACCAAACTATGGGAATTAAGAACCGGGCCAGTTGGCAGTCCAGATTGTCAAACTTGTCATTGTGATGTTGAGAATGAACCGGGAATGCCACTGGACACGGATAACCAAGTTCTTGTTTTAGAGCCTCTGGAATATCTTAACCTACTGTACATCTGTGGGAGTACCCAGTATGGAGTCTGTAACCTCCTTAAACTTAATAAAAGTGCAAGCCCCTCTAACTCTGAATGTTTTTTTGATAAAAAGGTCAACACACCCTTAGCTTGTCCTGACTGTGTTGCTAGTCCTCTGGGAACAAAGGTCAGCGCGGTTGGAGATGGTTATTCAACGTTCTTCTTTACAGCAGCTACCATCAATACCACCATTGCTGGATCTTTTGGCAAACAGTCCCTTTCTATTCGTCGTGTACTTGCCACAGAAGACGGTTTCGACAGCCAAGTGAAGGGTCTGACAGTTCTTCCCGAATTCCAGGATATATTTTCCATCGACTACATCTATACCTTCTCCACGCCAGAATATGTGTATTTCTTATCTGTACAGTGGGAGAGCCCAATGAAACCAAATGCCAAGTTGCAGACCCATCTTGGGCGGCTGCCGATCAAGGACAGCGAGCCTTGGATGTACAGGGAAATTGTTCTGGAGTGCCGTTTTGAGCCCAAACGCAGGAAAAGGAGCCAGTGGATTAAGGATGTTTTGTACAATTCGGTTCAAGCTGCTCACTTCAGTACACTTGGCAAGGAGCTGGCCGATGAGCTAGGAGTGAAGATGGAAAGCCCAATTCTTTATGGCGTGTTTGCTGTAACAGATGAAAAGGGGAATCCTATCAGACAGTCTGCCTTGTGCGCATTTTCAATTGATGCTGTGAACAGTGAGATTGAAAAAGGGGTAGAGTCCTGCTGTTCAAGAGGGCCAGAGCGGCTCTCTCGGGGATTGTGCCATTTTCAGCCCTGTGAAATGTGCCCGCATGAGGTGAGTTTGCATTTCTCACTGGAGTTCCTTGACAATTCACATTTTAAGTTAGTGTGGTCTTGTTTATTAATAAATCCGTGTTTCTCCATCCTGCTCCTGAGAACCCCCATTTTTAGGTATCTGGATGGAATTGGGCTGCTGTTACACTGTTGCTGTGGGTTGTTTTTTTCAGTCAGCAGGTTGCGATCTCAATCTATAGAGTGCTATTTCGACACAGTGGATCCCCGACAGAGGGGAAAATCGTAGAAAAAGCACAATTGGGATAGTTTTGTTTAGCAGTTAGTCTGATTTTGTTCCACAGACCTGGCAACCCTGCCTAGCAATGCCCTGGCAAATCACAGAACAGCATAGAAATTTCCTCAATACCATAGCAACCCCCAAAACACCATAGTAACTTCTTAGCAATGCCCTATCAACCCCCAAACACCATAGCAATTACCTCACAATGCCGTAGCAACCCCCAGAACACAGATAGGACCCTAGCAACCCCTCATCATCATCATAGCAAGTACGCGACCTGCCCTAGCAATGCTATAGAAACCCCCAGAACACTCTGGCAACCACCTAGTAATGTACTAGCCACCTCTTGGCAACACCATGGCAACCACTCAGATAATCCTAGCAACACCATAGTGAACAGCATAGCAATTGCCTCGATGTACTTGCAACCCCAGAACACCCTAGCAATCACTTAACAATGGCTTGGCAAAATACCCTAACAACCACTCAGATCACCCTAGCAACACCAAGCAATGCCCTGCCACCACCAACGCCATAGCAACCACCATGAACACCCTAGCAATGCTATAGCAACCACTCAGATTACCTTAGCAACCACTTAGCAACACCATCTATCTATCATTGAATTTAGGCTAATTCATTCTCAATATTATTTTGTCTTACTCAAAAGGCTGAAATAGTAATTTTATGGCATTTTATGTTTCAACCTGTACCTCAGTCAAGACCCCATTTTGTGTTTATTTAAAGGGATTATGTAATTGGTCAAGTTTATATTGCACAACCTATACCTAAAAAGGAGTGGACCATAAAATATTTGATGGTTAGTGAAGCCAGTCTCAGGAAATGACTCACACAAACATTTGATTTTCATTTAAACTCGAATGTGAAGCTGCACTTGCTCAGGGATCACCCTGTGAGAGTCCGTCTTTATCATACACTGTTATTGCATGTGGTTTGGAAGTCCCTGCTGTGTTGTTCAATTCTTGAAGTCACTTTTTGTTTTATAGATACCAGCCGCCACATGCTCGTACATGAACTATAATACGTCACACAATACCTTACTATTAGACTGAACTTTCTGTGCCAGACATTTGTGCTGAGTATAACTTTATCTCTCACGATCTTAAACTGGCAATGAGCCAGAGCTGATAATTCAAAGAGAGCATGTAGTCTCAGGATATTCAATACTGACATCAACAGTTTGTTTTTAACCAGAACAGAGATACTGAGGAGGTTGGCTGAAATAAAACAAGATTTGCAATGCAAATGTCCCGTAGTTATATACGCATTTTAACATGTCCATAGTAAATATTTTCTGGACATTCCACTCTGTATATCTCACTTACATCATTTTTGGTTTTTTTCCTTTAATATTTTACATTTTTTGCTATCTTGAAATTCCATTATTTTACACAATATATTTTAAACAGTTGTTCTGAAAAAAAGAAAAGAAAATTCTTTCTTTATTTGCTCAACGTTCGAAAGAGAAATTCTGAAGAATGAGCTGATAACCACTGGATCACCAGACTGGAGAACTGGATCAGTCAGTTTCAAAAGCACATACTTCAGACAACAAAAGAGTAATTTATCTTTTATGAACTCTTATGAATGTGCCTCTTTGATGGAGGTCAAGATTTCCAGTGAATAACAACCAAAATTCCTAAATTATCATATTAATTGAGAAGAATTTCAAATATCACGTATGTGTTGTATGAACCACTTTAATTATACTTTTAAGGTACCTTTACATCCTTTTTGAAACACTGGAAAGTTGGAAAACTCTTTAAAATTTCTGTTCCATGGGAGGAAAAAAGTCAACATAAATGACAACATCTGCTCCTAAGTTTATTAATTTCTACAGCAATGGAAATTAAATCGTGACTGGACAGTACATGTTTGCTTCCTACTTATTCAGTGCACATATCCCACAAATCTTAATTTGGTTCAAGCTTTTGGGGGCAGGAAATCATTTATTACTGTCAGATGGTGTCTGTAGCCTTCCGTTTACAAGTTGTTGCTTCCTTTTCACTGGGGTTGCTGTTGAAGTGGGTGCATTTTTTGGCACAGGAATTGGAGTGAATTTTTTAAAACAGTCAGTTGAGCTCCAAATGCAATATTGTTGCAGTTGCTGATTTAGCAGTTTTCATTTAGGCAAATTGACACTTCTTGTATACACTGTATACGCCCTGATTTTTAATATATGTCTTGCTAAGCAACAAAAAGTTGCAGGAAAAAACAGTTTTTGCATTCACAAAATATATTTATTCAGTCGATATTTTGATTTATTTTGTCTAGAACCGAGATGGTTTGACTTGCAATGCTGTCCCCACCATGGTGGCAAAGCCTTACTACAGAGTGGACTTCTTCAATAGACAGATGAACAATGTGCTCTTCACTTCTATTCTGGTGACTACCATGGAGACCAAGACTGTGGCGCACATTGGCACAGAAGATGGAAGGCTCTTGCAGGTTATTTGTGCATCACTCTTTTTTTTGGAAGAAACTGATTCCTGTTCAAATACTGTGAAAAATGATTGGCACCTTACTGAAATTTACTTATGCTTTAATGGGGAGCTAACATATTGTGTTGCTGAAGTCTTTCTAGGGTGTTTCAGAAACCAATCTATCATCTCAGCCCCCCTAAATAGATATTTATATCGCACAATTCTTACTTTTTTTCTGAGGTATAAACTCACAATTCTGAGGAAAAATGTCAGAATTGAGAGATATAAACTCTGCTAGTCAATGGCCAATACAATCATAAACCAGGCTTTTTTTGGCTACCTATATTGGATGGAGACAGTGAATTAATTTTGCTTTTATATGGACAAATATTTTGTATATTTTATATTTGTGTAGCTGTGACTAAGTTTCCTGTGTGGCTTTAGATTCTTGACAGACAAAAAATATTTGACTTTTCAGGTTATTCTGAGCAGATCGTCTCTTGTACTGTTTGCCAACTACTCTCTTGTGGAAGATATGCAGAAAGTGTCACGAATAGCTGCCGTTCATTCTTCGGAGTCTCTGCTGTTTGTCATTGGAAATAAGGTATGCACGTTTATTCTGTACAGTTCAAAAGCTTATCAGCCATCAGCAGGTTTAATGTTTAAAAATACACTGACCGAAAGTGACTCATAGTTTTCAGCTGCATTTTTCTGTGTTTACATCTGTCCAATGTCAAACCTGTCTCTCTTCATCCTGTATGTACAGCTGATAAATGTGTCTCCCAGAGGTCCAGGCTGTGCCCATTTCCTCAACTGTTCAGTGTGTTTAGCAGCCCCAAAGTTTATGGGATGTGGCTGGTGTAATGGAGTCTGTTCCCAAATGCATCAGTGTAAGGATCAGTGGAGTAGCAACTCCTGCCCTCCAGTTATCACCCAGGTAATGCATTGCATAATTGGGCAATAAATGGGATAATAAACTGTCTGTCTTTTTGCATTTGTAATATACAGTGAGTGTGTACTGATAATATGAAGGCTGCTTCAGAGTCTATTGTAGTCATATCAGGGCAGGGCTGTGTTAACAACCACAGTACCTGATGGACTCTCACCCCTGTGTCACACTGGATGGAATGCCAGCTTTGGATGCGAAGTCAGTGAGTGGAACAAGGACTTTCATTTTGTAATATGTTCCACATTTTAGAATAATAAAATGAAATACAGGGCTTAAAGTTCTCCGGCACCGTGCCAGATCTCCGGCGTGTGGCGTTTAGCTGTGGGAAAATAAGATAGTCCTCCTACATTTTAAAAAAACTTGTTGATTTCACTTTCGAGTTAATGAGTTCGGCTACCAATGTATGAGAGGAACACAGCTTTCACTCTCAACCAAACTAACATTACTAGCCAATCAGACATTTTTGGTCCTATAAACATGAGACGCGCATAATAGTATCCAACTGCAGAGTCGCAGCTGATGAGCGCGACACATTCTGAAAAAGCTGCGATGCGCAATAGTATCCAGCTGCAAGATTTCCATCTAGAGCCATATTTATATAGAAAAGCTATTTTCTATATAATTAACTGAGCTTTGTAAACAGCTCAGAGTAATCACGTCATCTCTATAAGAACGATATGATTGGCAGAACAAATTTACCTGTAGTTTTGAAAAGGTCCTGTTCACACATGATCTCTTAAAGGTGGGGTAAGCAATTTTTCAAAACGCTTTAGAAAACTGATTCGGGCCGACTAGAAAAACAAACTTGTAGCCAGTCAGCAGTAAGGGGCGTGTCTACTCATGATGTGGTGGAGAGAACGTTCAGTGCACAGAACGGACATTAGCGAGCCGAGCGACAGAAAGATAGAGATGGTGGATAAAAAACAAAAGAGGAAAACGTCTTTGGAACAAAAGAATGCTTAAGGCAATAAGGCAAATAGTGTCGATAAGCGGTGATATAGCTCATAATTTTCCAAGTGTATAATATAGCGTAGCTTTCATTCTTCAGGTCAATCATATACTTGTGAAAAAAAAATCTGTTTGAATAAGGAAAGCGATAACTTTGCCATAGTATCCTTTCAAATGTTAAAGTTGACACAGTCATTGCATTCTTTGAATTAATAGAACGCAGCAGCAGTTTTCTGTCGGGATTTGTCGTGTCGTGCTGCGCCGCATCCAGTGCAGACCATAGATATGTATATATATATATATGGTGTAGACAGTATCACTGATTATAATGAGTTCCACAGTATTTTGTCGCTCCGCGCCACTCACGTCCGGTAAAATGTTAAAGTTGCCACAGTCATTGCATTCTTTGCATGTGCTGCACTTTATTTGTACCATTTGTTTTATTAGTTTATATATCATAATTTGAAAGATAATAACAATATTTTTTGATAAGTGAGATCTGATTTTAGCCCTTGAAAACCAAAAGAGTAGTGCTTGAAAAGTCCATGAAAGTCCTGGAATTTTATTTTGCAGTATCTGTACGAACCCGGTTTAAGTTACCAGTTCTTGGAGCATTTTATTTTGTTATTGTTGTTAATTTAACTTAACTGTAGTTTTCTGTAGTAAACTGTCTTTGTATATGTCCTATTTTATATTCATTTCCTAGTATTTAATTTACTATTATTTCTTTTGAACAAAACTATTTCAGAAATTTCATGTTTTAAATTGTAGGTCATCTTGTACTCTGTGAAGGACAAATCTAACCAGCAAAACTTGATATCAAAAGCATCCTAAATGTTACATGTGTTTGCATTATAGTGAGTAACCTTTCCTGGTATTGCTGTTTCAAATAGCTCACCGTAATCTGTAGTCTGAGCCTGTCAAGGGCTAATGGCCAGGGCAGATATGTTACTAGTTAGTTTCAAGGAAAATCATTTTCAAATAATGTTCTTTTTTTTATTTTTTTTTACCAAATAACCCTGTGTATGTGTCCACCCCCCACAACCCCCCAAACCCCGGAAAAAAGTTCAGGCTCAGGATTTTTTTTGCTTTACGCCCTGGAAATAACACAAACGGAAGTATTACAATTATGTTGTGACTAGGGTTGGGTATCGTTTGAATTTTATCAATTCCAATTCCGATTCCAATTCTGCTGATCGGTTCCGATTCTTATCGATTCCCAAGTTTCGATTCCAGTGTGGTTAAAAAAAAAGTAATGTACAACATGTACAATTAAGTACGTGGCAAATCCAAATAACATAATATTTTTTTGCACTTTTGCTTTTCAGTTTTTACCCAGCACGGTGCCCTCAAATAGTAAGAGTGAAATCACTCTTTGCGGCTGGAACTTCCAGTCTTCTTCCCGACCTGCTATCACTCAAACCTCTCACCAGGTTAAAGTAGGAAACAGTGGCTGCACTGTTATACCAGAGAAAAGCAATAGCTCCCAGTAAGTAACACACACAATTTAATTTTCCCACTGAAAGGTTTGATAAATACAGTTTTTTAAGTTTTTCATATATTTGTCATATTTTATTTAATTTCAGTTAACTAAAACATTTTTTAATAGTTTTAGTTTTAGTTAACACTAACAACACTGGTGTTCATGAATGTTATTTTTCATTCTTCTCTCAGGCTGGTGTGTAGGATTGATAGTGAGGTGTCAGACCCGGAGCAAAATATTGATATAACAGTGCAAGTGGATGAAAAGAGCGTGGAAAGTGGATACTTCATCTCTGGGAAGGCTAGCATACAAGGCTTAAGTTTTGTGGTAATGAGCAAAACATTCTCAACCTTTAATTACTACACTTGATTACATGGTTTGACATAAAGATTATTAAGAAATATTGGTTTGCAGTACTGCTGCTGATCAATTGGATAAACTAAAGCAAATTTAGATTGATAAAGCTCTTTTCATCCCTCATATCTCCCATCAGACACCAGAAATCACAGATATCAGTCCAGGCTTTGGACCTAAGATTGGAGGTACCCTGATCACCCTGTCAGGAAAACATCTGGATGCTGGTGGAAGCAGAATGGTCAGCCTTGGAGACAAAATTTGCCCTGTTAAAAGGTTATTGTGGCAGGTTTTGAAATTCAGTTATTAGACATAGTTTAAAAAGATAATAAGAATGCCAGTGTAGAGCATAGTTTTTAACCACTGAGTTTTGAGTATTTTCCTACTATTGTTTCTCCACAGCGTCTCTAGAGATGGGACTTCTGTTGTTTGTAGGTCTGAAGGTGTTGAGGAGACTTTAGAAGTAGATGTGAAGGTTGTAATTGATGAATCAACTATTTTAGCCACAAAAACATTCAGCTATGTGGTGAATCCTGAGGTGACGGGTGTGAAGCCCAACTGTGGTTTCAGAAGGTGAGTCAAAACATTGTTTTTTTCTGTAACAAACATTTAATGGCATCTTTAACAGTAATGGTGATGTGAAAGACCATTAAATGGTTCAATATGTATTTTTGGGGGTCCTGCTGCAATGAAGAGGATCAAAAATTACCATCATTGGACAGAATCTGGACTCTGTTTCCCAAGCCATCATTAAATACAGAGGCAACAGCATGACACCTGTGCAAACCGTAGGACTCACTTGCATTTTGAAGAGCCACGTTTAATAGTAGTATATTATGTTGCCACTTATTGGATGCTATACCTGCTTAGGTGTGTGTTGGTCGAGGAAATCCCAACCAAATGGAGTGTACAAGCCCTCTATGTGAGGAGTCAACAGGAATCCTCACTGTGGATCTGGATGGAGCCAAGGAACTCCTGCCTCAGAATTTTACCTGCCATGCTAATGGAGAACCCATCCCGTTTGAAACAGAAGGCCATGTGCTTGAGCTCAGCCCAGGGCAGGACAAAGTCTCATTGCATGTACGTCTCAGTGGTTACATATATTGTGTTGTTATATAGTCTCGTATATATGGTCCGACCAGGTCACATGTCTTCATGTGTTGTTTTTGTAAAATATTTATATATAATATATGTTAAGATAAGCTACTACTAAATATATTGTAGAAACTTAATTTTCTGTAAAGTTGCTTTGCAACGATTTGTATCGTGAAAAGCGCTATACAAATAAACTTGAATTGAATGTTAAATACATATTATATATACTGTATATACACACTGGTCAAAAGTCGTAGAATAATTTTTCCAAAAAGTGGAATAATTAAGATTTTTTAAAATAGTTTTTTTAATAAGTCTCTTATGTTCACCAAGGCTGCATTTAATCAAAAATACAGTAAAAACAGTATTAGTATGAAATATTATTACAATTTAAAATAACTGTTTTCGATGGTAATATATTTCAAAATGTAATTTATTTGTAATAATATTTGAATATTTTTTTCTCATCACATAAAACGCCACATTGGCCACATTTTTCTGGCTAAAATACATAAAATTGACTTACAATTAAAACAACTCAATAAATGATTTACTAAATTTAAATTATGACTAAAATTATGACATTTACAGTGACACTCAAATCATTCTTCCAGGTGTATATTAATCTAATCACATTTTTTATTCCAGCACAAAAAACTAGCCCTGGTGTCTGATTGCATGAAAATCATTATGACAATTGATGGAGTGGATTGCAAGGCTACAGTTCTGGACAATGAGATCACCTGCAGGATCCCTAAAAATCTGACTATCAATAGCCAGGGGGCACCAGTTAAGGTCAGAGTCTGTCTATTGAATTCAGTTTTAATAAGTTCAAGTTGGCTCTGCATGCCATTCATGATGCACTGCTCTGTCACATTGTGTTTCTCAGCTGTTAGTGAACGGAGAAGAATATGACATTGGTTTAGTAGTAACAACAAACAACAATTTTATTGTGGGCATGGTGCTGGGCATCTTGGCTGCATTTGGCGTGGGAGCAGCTCTGGCCTGCGTAGCCATTGCACGAGAGCGCAAGAAAAGGAAATGTAAGTGCGTTCTGTCAAAATTAATCAAATTTTTCCAAAATTAAATGATTAATTTTAATGTTGTGAAATAATTTTGTAATTATTATACTTTATAGCAAGTTTTTAAAATATATGGAAAATATTTGGTTTTCATTATGATGATTTTTGGCCATTTTTTAGTAAGCAGAATGAAAAATTAATAAAATTAAAAAAAATAATTGGTGAATGTAAAAACATTTGTTTGGCAGCTGCATTTGCTCAGGTTCGACTATCACTGCATTCAACTCGCACTACGGTGGAGAATTATGACAGATCACCTGATGGTGACTACAGAAGAGGTGAGACAACCTGAAGTCCTGAAGTTTTTGAAAACATTGAGACACTACCTATAATTTAAAGAGTATATAGCTCAACTTGGTACATTGCGTCTTCATAAAGAGCGTCCATTCTTCAATGAACATAAACTGTGCATTCTCTAGGTCTGACAGCTTCTCCATTTCAAGGCTCGAGCACAACATTCTCCAGTCTGCCGTATGCTGGGTCGATGGACTCTGCAGCAGCTCCTTTGATTCAATCTCAGACAATCTCTATGTCCGCTCTCCGGCCAGATCTGTTGGAGGAGGTGAAGAATGTTTTGATCCCACATAATAAGGTTAAAATCCAGCATGACCAAATCATCGGCAAAGGTACATATCTTAGGGCAACGGCAATCCATCTGGATTTGCTACATTATTTTCCATCTTTTTCTATTTTTTTAATAGTACATCCTCTTTCACACACTCGCATCATTCTCAAATCTTTCTCAGGTCATTTTGGAACAGTGTATCATGGATATCTTATTGATAGTGATGACAAAGAGATCCACTGTGCTGTCAAATCACTGAATAGTAAGTAAATAAGTTTTAGTTTAAGTTTAAGTAAGTTTTAAATAGGGTCACACCAATATTAAAATGGTGGATGATACAATAAGCTGATAATTATTTTTGTTATTTTTTTATTATGTTATGGCAAATAATGTAATAAATAATCAAAATAAATGAAAAATAAATATTAAAAACTAAAATCTACCATTTTAAATTGTACTATTTTACAAGCAAAATTAGGCATCGCACCATTAGAATACAGATTAAAAATGGATCTTTATTTTGAAATTTGCTTAAGATTACATTTAACAGTGTTATTAAAGTATTAGTGTTATTAAAGAGTAACTTTAAGTGAGCATTAGGTATGATATAGATATATTCTGCATGCCTAGTTTTAAAGTATATGAAGCGTATAAAAAACATTTATATTACAATATTTTAGAGTTTACATTACGTACAGCTTTGTAATGCCCAGCCATTATGATAAAAAAAAAAAAAACAGGAAATATGGTTTTCTCAATTTTTCTTGAAAGGGATCACTGATCTGGAAGAGGTGGAGCAGTTTTTAAAAGAAGGAATCTTTATGAAGGCCTTCCACCACCCCCATGTCCTGTCCCTCTTGGGCATTGTGCTTCCCAGTGATGGACTTCCCCTGGTGATCCTGCCATACATGAAACACGGAGACCTTCGGCATTTTATCCGCTCTCCACAGAGGGTAAGCACATTTATTTTATACCATACTACAAATCGATATCTTACTGGAACAACATAGCCCTAACCATATCCTAACCCTTACCTTACCTACTGTTTTCTGTTGATGTGTGAACTTCACTGAACATTATTTGTAGCGCACTTGCCATCCAATAATCACAATAAGCTTTGTGCTTTGTTACTTTCAATATGTTACAATTCCCTATTTTATCACCATCTCTGTTCAAGCGGCACATGATCCAATCATCTCTTCCTCCTTACTACTAGTTATAGCACAAAATATATATGAATGAACATCAGTATGAAACAGAACGAAACACAGGGATTAAAGTTCTCCGTCGCTACGACGGATTTCCGTTAATTGCGGTGAGTCTACTACGGATTTCCGTCAATTGGAAAAAATGAGGGGGAAAGAAACAAGTAGCTGTTGTTGTTGTTGTTCTGCCCTGTGGCACACCAAAAATCATCCCTGCCACGGCTGCAGCTTCTCAGTGACAACATAGTGATGCCGCTCGCATCATTCACAGTCGGGTTATTAGCAGAGAACACAGAGCAGAACTTGAATAAACAAGTACTGCCTGATTTTGCTCTATTTCTTCAACGAAAATAGTTCCAAATATAGTAACAGCTCAGCATCTCTAAAAGCAAACACAGCGGTGTTTAATTTAACATTAATCTCCACATGAATGTATGAATTTAATTGCACTCATGCCTCCTCTGAGCCTCATTAAACGTCTGAAAATGTACCTACAAGCCACATTTGTGTTCTTCTGTGCCACCTCTGTAGTACAAATACATTTTTTATTTATACTAATTTCATATGATTGGTCATTTATTTGTCTTATTCTACTTATTATATTGTTTTAACATACATTTAATAAAATTAGAAAAATGCCATTACAAAGGTAAAAATAAAATGCCCCTGTAAATCACTTTGAGTCAAATGTCACCTCATATTACACATCAAGTTGTTGATGTTTGTGTATAAAGCTCTGCATGATCAGGCTCCTGAGTACATAAGGGATATGTTGGTCCCTTAACAATCGCATAGACTATTGCGCTCCTCTCAGAGCTCGCTTTTGACTGTCCCACGGTCTCGTCTGAGGCGGAGTGGAGATCATGCTTTTTCTGTTGCGGCTCCAGCACTTTGGAATGCTCTGCCATTATCTGTAAAATCCTCATCAAGCATGGTCATTTTTAAAAAGGACTTAAAGACTTACTTGTTTTATCAGGCTTTCGGCCTTTTATTGGTCAGGACAATTGTGAATGACTTGTCTTTTATTTTATGTTTTGTTCCTAT
>NW_015638949.1:697601-697918 GCF_001515625.1 Sinocyclocheilus rhinocerous | reverse complement strand
TCAACGAAAATAGTTCCAAATATAGTAACAGCTCAGCATCTCTAAAAGCAAACACAGCGGTGTTTAATTCATTCAATGAAAGTGCGTTTTTGAACGAATCTAGTGAGTCAGTGATTCATGATTACCCATTCATAAAGACAGTCACTTGCTTCATTCCTAGCTGTTCGAGCTGTTCGAACGAATCAATTGAACGAATGATTCAGTGATAAAATTAGTGACTTGTCGCCAGGATTTAGTTGATTTAGTTTCATTTTTAGTGTATAATTTCAGTTATTTAAATCATTTAATATTTCTGTATTCAAAATTTTATATTTAAA
>NW_015638949.1:695794-697544 GCF_001515625.1 Sinocyclocheilus rhinocerous | reverse complement strand
AAGCCACTTTTGTGTTCTTCTGTGCCACCTCTGTAGTACAAATACATTTTTTATTTATACTAATTTCATATGATTGGTCATTTATTTGTCTTATTCTACTTATTATATTGTTTTAAATAGAAATTTTAAAAAGCTTATAAACATACATTTTTGAATTTGACATAGATGAAAATGATGCCATTATAAAGGTAAAAAGGAAATTTCCCCCTGCAAGTCACTTTAAGGAGCCAAATGTCACCTCATATTAGGAAGGATAATTTTTTATCAGAATTTTTGATTATTGATCAGAAGGTGCTCCTAAATTTTTTAAATTAGGAGGACAAGAGCTCCTAAAAAGAAAAGTAAGCATAGAGCCATGTGTAACAGTATTAGATCCGTGCATGAGGTCTTAAAGAGACAGCAGCCTACATAAACCTCCTGCTGCCTTTCATTATACAGTGAAGACAAAATTAGAAAAATGCCATTACAAAGGTAAAAATAAAATGCCCCTGTAAATCACTTTGAGTCAAATGTCACCTCATATTACACATCAAGTTGTTGATGTTTGTGTATAAAGCTCTGCATGATCAGGCTCCTGAGTACATAAGGGATATGTTGGTCCCTTACCAATCGCATAGACTATTGCGCTCCTCTCAGAGCTTGCTTTTGACTGTCCCACGGTCTCGTCTGAGGCGGAGTGGAGATCATGCTTTTTCTGTTGCGGCTCCAGCACTTTGGAATGCTCTGCCATTATCTGTAAAATCCTCATCAAGCATGGTCATTTTTAAAAAGGACTTAAAGACTTACTTGTTTTATCAGGCTTTCGGCCTTTTATTGGTCAGGACAATTGTGAATGACTTGTCTTTTATTTCATGTTTTGTTCCTATGTTTTAATGTTTTTTTTTTATCTTTATTATATACTGCTTGTGTACAGCACTTTGGTCCATTTTTATGGTTTTGAAAGTGCTTTATAAATAAAGGCTGAGGTGAGTTGAGGCTAATATTTTATCAGAATTTTTTATTATTGATCAGAAGGTGCTCCTACATTTTTTAAATTAGGAGGACAAGCGCTCCTAATTACAAGAAAAAACTGCTCTTAAACTGGGTGTGTGACAGGTATGGCTGTGGAATGGGGTTTGGCTGAGGAAAATTTTTCAGTCAAAAGATTTTTTTTTGCTTTAACCCCTGGAAACAGTACTTAGTGAAGTGTATCAATAAAACAGCTTGTGAACAATGCCATGTAACGTTATATTTATCTCATGACATTCTGACCATAAACTTAATAGATAGCTAGACAAATAACCCTAGAGAGCAGCATTTTGCCAAATATATGTACTATTTTACATATACATTTTTACTGTACCTATTCATTATTTAATGTTAATAAGTTTGATTTATTAATTGATTAATAAATAAAATGTATTTTTGGATTTGGATTCAGCTTTCGGCCAAGTGCATCCTGAATTTTTGGCCCAGAATCATTTCATTTCAGTGCATCACTAATTTAAACATTTTAATCTTGGTAAAATCATGTTAACTTACTAAATGTTTGCATTAAAATGTTGCCTCATAAAAATATATCCTTCATGTTCAGAATTCCACAGTGAAAGACCTGATTGGCTTTGGGCTTCAAGTTGCCAAAGGAATGGAGTATCTCGCAAATAGAAAATTTGTGCACAGAGACCTTGCTGCACGTAACTGCATGTAAGTAAGAGGCAACCTTAATTTTCTTATTTTATCTGGTAATGTATGTATACACCAAAATGAAACA
>NW_015638949.1:683224-694880 GCF_001515625.1 Sinocyclocheilus rhinocerous | reverse complement strand
AAGGTGCTCCTAAATTTTTTAAATTAGGAGGACAAGCGCTCCTAATTACAAGAAAAAACTGCTCTTAAACTGGGTGTGTGACAGGTATGGCTGTGGAATGGGGTTTGGCTGAGGAAAATTTTTCAGTCAAAAGATTTTTTTTTGCTTTAACCCCTGGAAACAGTACTTAGTGAAATGTATCAATAAAACAGCTTGTGAACAATGCCATGTAACGTTATATTTATCTCATGACATTCTGACCATAAACTTAATAGATAGCTAGACAAATAACCCTAGAGAGCAGCATTTTGCCAAATATATGTACTATTTTACATATACATTTTTACTGTACCTATTCATTATTTAATGTTAATAAGTTTGATTTATTAATTGATTAATAAATAAAATGTATTTTTGGATTTGGATTCAGCTTTCGGCCAAGTGCATCCTGAATTTTTGGCCCAGAATCATTTCATTTCAGTGCATCACTAATTTAAACATTTTAATCTTGGTAAAATCATGTTAACTTACTAAACGTTTGCATTAAAATGTTGCCTCATAAAAATATATCCTTCATGTTCAGAATTCCACAGTGAAAGACCTGATTGGCTTTGGGCTTCAGGTTGCCAAAGGAATGGAGTATCTCGCAAATAGAAAATTTGTGCACAGAGACCTTGCTGCACGTAACTGCATGTAAGTAAGAGGCAACCTTAATTTTCTTATTTTATCTGGTAATGTATGTATACACCAAAATGAAACAAACAACATGTACTTTGATTTTTGTTGTCTTATCAAAGTACAATGAGTAAAGACACAAAAATTCTAACAAATGTAATGAAACCACTTTTCCTAGGCTGGATGAGTCGTTTACAGTGAAGGTGGCTGACTTTGGTATGGCACGTGACGTCTATGATAAGGAATACTACAGCATCAAGGACAGCAAAAAAGCAAAGCTGCCAGTCAAATGGATGGCTTTAGAAAGCCTGCAGACACAGAAATTCACCACCAAATCAGATGTGGTCAGTTTAAATGTGGAGAATCTTTTCAAGACATTTCAAAATGAACAGTTTTGAAATCACATGAATATAAGAGTGATCTCAGTGGCGTGATCCTGTCATCTTGGAAGGAGAGTCAGGCTAAAAATAAAGTTTATATGTATCCAATAGAAGAATTTTGATTTCAGCAACTAGGTATGATTCTACATTCTATATATAACATGTATTTTATTCCCTCTAGTGGTCTTTTGGAGTGTTGATGTGGGAGCTGATGACGAGAGGGGCCAGTCCGTATCCTGATGTGGACCCTTATGACATTACAACCTATCTAATGCAAGGCCGTCGACTGCTACAGCCACAATACTGCTTGAATTCCCTGTATGATTTACCTGCCTTTTATTTTTAAAGGGGTCGTATCATGAGGATTCATGTTATCTTTGGCTTTTTGATATGTATGCTATGAAAATATATCATTCAAAGGAGCTTTTTTTATGTAACTGTCCACATTTACATGTCAGCAACACCTATTTTGCATTCAGAAAATCGTAATTCATGGTGAAGCAGTAAAGCAAGATAAATATATTAATAATATTGCTGTTGTTAAAATATTAAATTATATTAAATTATTAAATATTTCTAAACACCAGAAGAACTAATGATAAGAGTAAACTGTGGTAAACAGTCTTGAAAAAGTATATACTTTTTTGATGGAAAACTTTTACTAACATTGTAAGTGGATCATAAAGAGCATAAAAAACTATATTAAATATTAAAATTAAATATAATAATAATAATAAAAATATCACTTTAAAAACGGGGGAACAGCTGTGAAAACCCAACAAATATTTAGATTTACATGTAGCTTCATAATTGGGCATAAAGGGCAAATAGATTAATATATCATTTTGTATTCTTTATTATAGGTGGTCCATCCTGCTGCAGTGCTGGAATCCTGAGCCTGAGAAGAGACCAAGTTTCCCTAGTCTCGTGAAAGTTATTCAAGAAATCCACTCCAGCCTTGAGGGGGAACATTACATCAACCTGCAGATCACGTATGTGAATCTGGACCAGCCCCGGCCCTACCCCCCACTCTTCCCGGCCCCGCCTGCTTCCGAACATTCGGACCAGTCCTCCACTTGACCCTGGTCTTGAATGAAATAAGTTTGAGCTGCATTCATCCTGTGGATTCAGAGGCTCATATGGTCCTGTGAAGTGTGGGAACCAAAAAGCATGCACTGAAGATGATCTGCTGTATTTGGAGAATCCCAACATGTGTAAAACTGAATGTACATTCCTTGTGTGTGTCTGAGATGGTCATGCTGTTGTGAACTTTGCGTGGTGTTAGTTGCATGACCAAATTGGTGTCACATCTTTGGGATTTTAACAATTTTGGGGCAAGTGCACTTTTTAAATGAATTTTATATTTTAAACTTTTTTTTAAATGCATGCAAGAATGCTGTGTTGTGTTTTTATACTTTTTAAAGCACATGGTATTATTTCTTACACTGAATGACAACTGAAAATAATTTGTTATTTCTCATACTACTATAGTATAACACTGTTCTATCCAGGCGCAATGCAGCAAGATTCCAGCGACCAAACTATTTTTATGTCCACACTGCCAGTGAAAATGTCACCCGTTCTTTGTCAGTGTTTGATGTTTAATATACATAGGGAGCAGGATTTTGGTCCAACAGTCTTTCAGTGTGAGCATGTCTACGAGCACATTGCTGCAGAAATATTTACACAATGTAACAATGTAAGAGATAGATCGCTTTTATCACTTGTTGCTTTGTCACGTTGTACATAAATGGTTTCTTTTTTTAGTGTAAATAAAGAGATAAAATGCCAAAGTCTTGAGTAGTTGACATGATATCAAGCATGATTTGTATATGCCAGCAGGTCCACAAGAGAGTACTGCAGGGTATCTGCAGGATTTTTAGGCTCAAATGTAAGACTTTTTAAGACCTGCACAAATAAAATTAATACCATATGAGTGGGGTAGGGCTATGTCTATGGTAATATATTAAACTGTAAAATGACTGTAAAAATCATGATTCACAGTTCAGATACGGGTTTTCACTAAAACAAAAAGTTTTATAAAATAATAAACTTCACATTTCAGCCTTTAAGCCATTTTTAAGAAACTGGATGAGTCAAAAGTATCAATTATTATATGAATCTAAACAATTATTATCAATCAATTATTATATTAATTAAATAACAGTATATAATTAAACATTAAATATTTTACTGCCTTAATTGTTTAGACTTTTATAAAGCATAATTTTCTTGTCGATCCACCAGTTCACATACAACTCTGCAGCCTAAATATATGCAGACTGGCTTATTGAAAATGCAAATTCTTTCTCTGCCAGCAGGAGGCACTTTTGGAACGGCAGAAATATAGCGGTTTCCCCGTTTGGCAGTACACAAAACAGCAGCACCTGACTTTGAGGTCTGATAACCATGCAGCTATCATGTTTATTTAATGAATCAGAGCATTTTGAAGTTTCATCGTCACATTAAGCCATATCGGAATTCTCGTTCCGTCCCCAAATTTAAGACCTCCTGAAATCATAATTAAGACTTTCTTGTACCATTTAAGACATTCTATGGCCTTAAATCTGATAAAACTAAATTTAAGACATTTTAAGGACATGCAGAAACCCTGTACTGGCACTGTTTTCCACTTAAAACGCTAGTTAAATTCATTTTGATATACCAATTGTGCGATCTGTGATTGCACATGACACACGCGACGAACCTGTGCTGCTAAATATGTGGTTTGCTGCTTGTGGCAACTGACAAGGAAGAATAACAAACATTACACGTGACTCGGATGCTCCACATTTTATTAAAATATAAAAGTCGGTTAATTAAGAAATCGCCTTCATTGAACCTTTGTCAAACGTGCCGTTTTGGACGTCGCCATCTTTGATATTTACTTTAGTCACTGTCGCTATGGTTACAGGTGATTTTCTGCTACTTTTATGATGTCATGGACTTGAACAGCAGTATTGTAGTCGCTTTAGATCATGTGTTTGACTAGGACGAACAAAATATATGTCTATTTATGAAGGTAAATAAAAAAAACATTCATAAAGCGAAAATGATCGACTTGTTCATGTTAATTCCAGAAAACTGAAAATAATTATTTTAAACATGTTGTTCTTTGTTTCTTTCCATATTCATGTCACTGCCATGAATGTTAAGAGTGGCAAGAAAGAGCAATAAAAGGTGAGCTAATTTTGAATTTACAAAAAAGCTCAATGTCTAACATAAGAATACATTAAAACGGTATTAACTTGTGTGCAGCATTAAAGGCAGAGTAAGTGATTTCTGGTAGCCAATGTTGATATTTGAAATCACCAAAACAAACACACCCCTACCCCAAAAGGGTCTTGCCCCTATTTTGATAGCTCCGCCCCACATATACGTACGCTGTTCCACCATTAGAACACAAGGCCAAACGAGTTGGAAACAATTGTGGCAAATCAGGTATCTATAACCAATAAAAAATAACCGGAACAAAGAAAAAACTGAAAATGACCAAATTTGGAGAGAACAAGGGGTATATAATATAAGCTGACAAACAGAGACTTTGGAATGATTTGGTATGCTGTGACTGTCTTCCCGGCTTTGTTTTTTGTTAAATAAAGTCTTATTTTGACATCTGGAACTCTGCTTCTCCACTTCATTGGCCGCACCCAAGAAAAATCCACAACAGATGTTCCAACAAACTTAAACACGTTATTTCAAGCACAGTTCAGCTTCCTCAACGGGAAAATTACATGATTCAGGTACTGAAACATACATCTAGAACTATGCACCAATATACGTTCTCAGAAAGCCTTTGATTGCATTGCTACCAGCTGCTACCTACTTTCCTTCATCTCAACTCACCTTGAAAACAGTGTATTTAACTCTCCCTGTTTCCATTGCACTCAGCCTTTGTTAGAGGCCCAGTAAGAGAGAGAGGCGAGGGCCAGAACTGAATGATGGAGGGTTGCTACTGTTCAGTGAGCTTGTTAGTGGAGGGATTCTGGAACAGTCACGCATGACGGAGCTACATGTACCGCCAGCCGGCTCTATAATGCAGAATCCTTCAGACGTAGACGGTTCTTTGAGCGGTAATCCAGTTCACATTGTTTGTCTTCTCTGAAAGAGCGGGATGAAAGAGAGACAAAGTCTTGCAACAATTTTTATGGGTGATTTGAGTTTGACAATATTTTCAAAAGAACTTCTCAGTTTTTCTGCGCAAAACTTGATGTGTCACACTGTTTGTGCTTATTTAGAAAAAGTGTGCTACTGCTTTTCTAAGCAAACAAACCTAACAAAAATCCATTAAACATGTATTAAAAAGGGTCAAGCATATCATACCAAATTAGTATATCACAGATACAGGGGCAGAGCCAAAGTAACACACCAAGTAAGTAACCACCTAGTAACCAGCCAAACAACAATGACAACCCTGTAACAACTAGGCAGAACATACTAGCAACTTTCTAACGACCACTTAGAACACCCTATAGTTAACTTAGTTTTGTACAGGTATAAATGTTTTGGTAGTCTTTGTCTTTCCATTTCTCATTAATTGGTGCGCTTTTATTTTGAAGTGTAGTTTTGAAACTCTTGTCTTGTCAGTTCATCATTCCCATTCAGGTGTTGTTCGTCTTTGTTTATGCATATCTGTGTCCAAAACCTGAAAAATTCTGCTTTTGCAGACAGTATACAGAGGTAGGGTAAAGATGAGAGTGCCAAATTAATTTATTAGGTTATCTGTCCCTGTTTTGTCTAAATTAATGGCTGCATTTGTGCTTCTCTAGTAAAATCATACCACTGACAGGAAATATGTGGTATAAATTAAGATCTGGTCTAAAATATGAACAGTGAGCTGTCCGTCTTTCTACAGCTGTGCTCTATTTGTGGATTGTTCTCAATCCTTCTTGAGACCAGAGTATTTGTTCGTTTTTTGTTTTGTTTTGTTTTGTTTTTTCATCAGAGTGCTGGGGCCTGTACCATGATGGTGGCTGAACAAACTCAGGGTTACAGGATTAGTTTTGAGTTGACAAAACCAAACCAGTCCAATCCGGCTTTGTTGGTACCATGAAGCTCATCATCAGCTTTCTCTGTCAACTCAGGCTTGATCCTGAGTTAATGGAGCGCATGCACATGAAAGAGTGACATAAATAATGAACAGCCAATCAGATGCCTTGAAACTGTGAGTCACTTCTTGAGAGAAAGTCAGTGCGATTCACTTACAAGTTTGTTTTGCTATTCGGCCCGAATCAGTTTTCTAAAGTGTTTTTGAAAAATCACATACCCTGCCTTTAATGTTATATGTGGAAAATGTCACTGTATTTCTTCTGTTTCTCTGCATGACTCTTTCCAACTACATGCCACGGTCTGAGCCGTCTCAGTGGGAAACTTGGTGAAAAATCTCATGACAGCATTGAAAGATAAGTCAAATCTCAAAGTTTTATATGAATACATCAAAAACCTATTGTTAAATTCCAGCATGAATCTTAAATTCTGGAAAATCACCCCATTTCTGAGCATATTCTTCTCTGTTTCTTTCTTTGCATGAACATACATGCCTCTTTTTGATCCGCTATAATGGTAAACATGATAAGAAAGATCAAGATATATGTTTTGTATATGAATACATCAACAAACTATTAGCTTGTGTTAAAGCATCATGAATCTTATATTCTGGAAAATCACTGTATTTCTGAACATATTCTTCTCTATTTCTAATGACATTATATAAATCACACAACCAAGAAGGGGGCACTACGTGAATTACTCCTCATCTCGACAATGCACATGAATGGCTGCTCTACCTTATCGCTGATGAGGACTTTCATTATCACACACACACACAGACATTAGTATCAAATCAGTTGTTTGGCAAATGGTTCCTTTAGTAAATACATTTATGTTGTACCAGAAGTAGCCTATGTTAAAGTATTTTTTTTTGTCTTCACTGTAGAAATGTCAAATATGTGCATATGATTTGCATATGCCAGCCGGTGCACAAGAGAGTACAGTCACTTTTTTCTTCGCAGTTCAAGCACTTCAGAGATTACATGGGGTATTTAAAGTTGGTAAAAAAAAATAAAAATAATAATAATAATAATTTGGTCACTTTTCAAGACGATAAAATGTCATTAAAACGGTGAAATTGAAATACAAAATTAAAGAAAATCTTTCGCTTATAGGCCTTGCAGGCTATTGAATAATGTTAGCCAGCATGCAAATAAATAGCTAATTAGCTATATTACACAAGTCGGTGCCTCATTAACACAGTGTTCTGATAATAGGTAAATTCTTCTATAGGGATTTATGGCATGTACTTGAAGAGATTAACTTTCCTTGTCACTGGAGGTCACTATATACCTACTGTAGGTTATTTTCCACACGTAACGTTAGTATCGCTAGCATCAGTAGGGTTTGTTGAGGACGTTTGTTCTCTGGTGGACTGCAGTGAGTCATAGTTTTCACATTGGAAAGAAACACAACACTTAAATGCCAGTGTCATGAAATGCTGAGTCAATGCTGCTTTTCAGTCTGACTGCTTGTCTTGATCTCATTACAATGTTTAAATTTACATTTAAATTATACAGGCTCAATTCTGTGATGAAATGTCTATTTATTAAAGTTCCAAACAACTTCTGATGATTAAAATCAAGTCTTGTCCTACTGATGCTTTAAAGTAAAATGGTTTGCAAATGCCATTCCATGTATTGTGTAATTTTATTGAAGTATTATGTAAAGTTAGTTCATAGAGTTGATAATATTTATAGGTATAAAAACACTTAAAAATCTAAGCTCATATGTAGTCATGTTTAAAGCTATTGATTCTAAAACGTATTTATATCGCATATTATCTATATGTTTATATTCATTTAAAATAGAAGCTTAATAATTACTATTAAACTAAGCTAGCTTATAATGGATTAAGGGTATAATAATTAAATCATATAAAATAATTATAAAAAAGAATCATCTCTAAATTCAGACAATTTTATCTTTAAAAATGTTTTACTATGTAGCGTATTTTAATTTGGAGTAAGAGAAACTGGGGGAGTGGCTTTATTGCGTCAGACATGTGTCACTTTGCTTGAAGCTGATCTCTAAACCAGAACATAACCTGCCCCGGAGCAGGTTAGCTGTGGAGTGTAAGTTACTACGGCAATGAATGCCGCTATATGCCAAGCCACTTTCATGGTACCTAAAACCCAGGATTGGTGCAAACTAAACTGAAATTTACCTGGCTAGCCAGCTAATCTGGCTTCATGGTACAGGCCCCTGGTGTCTTTAGGAAGTTCAGGATAGAGAGGATATTTCAGACGTCAGAGCTACAGCAAACACCTGTCATCTATTGAACACTGTGTTCTTCGTCAGCAGCTTTGACGCTTATCTGTACTGTATGTGCGTGTTTGTATTTTGCCAAAATGTTCTACATACAAATGTATACCCCAAACAAAAAATGAGCCACTGGGATTTTTTTTTTTTAATCTTTATTAATGAATCACTTTCTATATATATTTATATAGCCTTTCCTTCTGCCTTTATTGGAGCAGCTTTTTTTATTTGTTTATTTTATTTTATTTGTTTGTATTTAATTTGTTGTTGACTTTAATGCCTTCTATTTTGCTATGTGTTTTAGCATATATGTATTTTGGCTATACAAGATCTACCATGAACCTAAAAGTCACGATTTTGTGCATTCGTGCTTCTTTACCCTAACATTTTATTTTCTGTATTCAGTTTGAAGTTCAGCCTTGAGCCTGTGTGTTTTCAGCAAACACGACTGCAGTGAATTCTTCTATCCTCCTTCCACTGCTCCTCTGCACTGTCGCAAAACATCTAGAGAGATTATGTAAAGTCTCTCTCAGGTCACAAGGGTACAGATTGCTATTCACATGAATGCTGCTGGGTTGAATATGTCTGTGGATGGGAATTAATTGAAAAATAGTTACCATGCCATGAAAAGCATTTTTTTTTCTCACAGACCCAAGGCCACATGCGGCGTTGCAGTGATTGTTAAGGTAAGCTGTTTGGATCTCTGCAGATCACATTGAGAGCGAAAGAATGTTCTGTTATGAAAGAAAGTATGAGGTCTTTGGGTCAAAACGTTCTTCATCAGCACTTAGATTTGTTTTTGAAATGTCAAAAGGGTTAATGTTTCACCTCTCACTATCAATACAAAATAAGGCAATTATTTTACTTTAGTCTATTTGCAAAAACAGTTTCTTCCAAATGGTACAAAATTGTGTAAGTTTGCTATTTTTTGGATTTCTGTCAGAGCTTGAATAACTGAGGGTTACACCATAGGAATATAAGTAAACCCATAAGTGTTCAATCAAATAATGGATATATAAGTGTAATTTTGATGGAAACGCAATCTTTAAATAGGCTGATTGGATGCATTACGTAACAGAAACCTCATCTGTGTTTCAGGACATGTATTCTGAATGAAAAAGTATTTTTATTTGTTTCACATAGACAGGAGTTGTACCTGTATACTTTTTACCCACATAGAAAATAGCGTAACAAGATGGCTGCTGATGAACAGACTTTTAATTCATACTTAAAGGAATAGTTCACTCAGGCCATCCAAGATGTAGATGAGTATGTTTCTTCATTGGAAAAGATTTAGCATTACATCACTTGCTCACCAGTGGATCCTCTGCAGTGAATGAGAGAGTTCAGACAGCTGATAAAAACATCAAAATAATACACAAGCAATCCACGTGACTTCAATCCATCAATTAACGTCTTGTGAAGTGGAAAGCTGAGTGTTTATAGTAAAACAAATCCATTATTAAGATGTTTTAATTTTAAACCGTTGCTTCTGGCCAAAATATGAGTCTGCAATCCATAAAAACGCTTTCTTCAGTTGAAAAGTCCACCCCCTGTTGTCCTCTCACATCAAAACCCACCAACATATTTATTTAGAACTGTTTTGGACTGTTTGCGCTTGTAAAATGCGCTTGATCTGTGCATATTTCTCTCCTGATTCAGATGAGATGAGATGACTTTTTCAATGGAGAAAGAAATATTATAGATAGAGGACTTGTACTTTAGCAGGAGGCAACAGTTTGGAGTTAAAAACATCTTGATGAATTTGTTTATTACAAACACACAGCTTTTTGCTTCAAAATATGTTAATTGATGGACTGTCGTGTGGATTGCTTGTGGATTATTGTGATGTTTTTATCAGCTGTTTAGACTCTCATTCTGACGGCACCCATTCACTGCAGAGGATCCGTTGGTGAGCAAGTGATGTAATGCTCAAGTTCTTCAATCCATCAATTAACGTCTTGTGAAGTGGAAAGCTGAGTGTTTATAGTAAAACAAATCCATTATTAAGATGTTTTAATTTTAAACCGTTGCTTCTGGCCAAAATATGAGTCTGCAATCCATAAAAACGCTTTCTTCAGTTGAAAAGTCCACCCCCTGTTGTCCTCTCACATCAAAACCCACCAACATATTTATTTAGAACTGTTTTGGACTGTTTGCGCTTGTAAAATGCGCTTGATCTGTGCATATTTCTCTCCTGATTCAGATGAGATGAGATGACTTTTTCAATGGAGAAAGAAATATTATAGATAGAGGACTTGTACTTTAGCAGGAGGCAACAGTTTGGAGTTAAAAACATCTTGATGAATTTGTTTATTACAAACACACAGCTTTTTGCTTCAAAATATGTTAATTGATGGACTGTCGTGTGGATTGCTTGTGGATTATTGTGATGTTTTTATCAGCTGTTTAGACTCTCATTCTGACGGCACCCATTCACTGCAGAGGATCCGTTGGTGAGCAAGTGATGTAATGCTCAAGTTCTCCAAATCTGTTCTGATGAAGAAACAAACTCATGTACATCTTGGACTAAATTCTCAGCTAATTTTATTTTTTAGTGAACTGTTCCTTTAATGGAATATAGTGGTGAAAACTACAGTACGACTTTGCTGTTATATAACCCTATTTAAAACTTTATTTAAAAATAAATTCTGTCATCATACTTACAGCTGCGACACAACCAGCACTTCACATGCCTCGTATTGCTTGTGCAACTCAATTAACATGCCTGGGTATAAAATATGCATCGTTTCATCTATAATATAACAGTACATATTCACGTGCTCTGCTATAAATATCTACTTTTCAGTGTATGTACTGTGAGGTTGCTGACGTACACAAACTATACGCAAATGATCTGCCAGCATTTAGCAGATACATCTGACGATAAATGTGCACCAGTGGCTTTAAAGAACTGAATTTGATTGTGTTCCCTATGTATTCGAATGTCTCGTTGCTCATTTTACAGTTTTACAGCAAACATTTATTATCATCTTGTTATTATCAATATTTTTGTGGGAACCGTAATACTTTTTTTTAGGATTCTTTGAACGTTCAAAAGAACAGCATTTGTTTAAAATAATTTTTATAAAAACAGTATAAAACAGTATAAAAGTCTTTATTATAACTTTTGATCAGTTATTGCTGAATAAAAGTATTAATTTATTTTGTAAAGGATCTTACTGATTTACTACACTCATATATACTGTATATATACTATACAGTGTGTATATATATATATATATATATATATATATATATATATATGTATGTCTGTATGTGTGTGTGTGTGTGTGTATAAAAGAGAAATA
>NW_015638949.1:682734-683126 GCF_001515625.1 Sinocyclocheilus rhinocerous | reverse complement strand
ATATATATATATATATTATTTTGATTTTATTAGATTTTGTACTACACACACACATTATATTACATGTATATGTAATATAATGTATAATTATATATATACATATATTTCAGAATACACTGCTAACTTTCAATGGCCTATAATGGACACATGCTGTTCCATGGGTGCACAAAAGGTAAATGGTAAAGTCAAATTGTTTTATTTGTTCTAAAGAATTTCTTTGTAACCTCCTTTTTCTTTTTTCTCTTCTATTTTGCTGCAACTAGTTCAAAATTAAATAGGGTATATGTCGAACGTCACCTGACCAAACCCGGAAAACAGGGCTGCGTTCAGCCCCGACAAAACGGTGCAAAACGTTTTTTAAACGGAAACGGTGGTGCGTTGAACAACCTGTT
>NW_015638949.1:680016-682489 GCF_001515625.1 Sinocyclocheilus rhinocerous | reverse complement strand
GATCTATACTTGTGCTCTTATTATTTCAGTTATTTTGCCTTTAATGTAAATAAACATGTGCAAACAATATACTTGCTCTTGTGAATTTATTTTGATGTTAATTACACTGTGCGAGCTGCCTCTTTAATACCACGTGGTTTATATACATGTTGCTGCTGATTGGGCTGACATTTTTGACACACCCACCAAACAAGAGAAACCGTATCTCAAACCCCATTGCACACTGTTGCACACCGTTTCCAGGAAACATGTCGTTTAAACCGGAAACCGTAGCAAAACGTTGCGCACCGGTTTGAGCTTGAACTTGCCCCAGGTCTCATCGCTTCCGCTTGTCGGAGAACGTGTTATCAGCCATAATAAATAATAGCGATATACAGTATATGGACTTTTAAGATAATCGGTTAAACTAGCTGTTTTTATTGTTGATGTTTTATTCCATTTTTATATCTAAGTGTTAGTGAAAAGAATAAAAAAGAAAAACTTTTAGATATCAGTCCGCATGTGTGATATGTGATGGACATTGGTTATGATCATCATTGGTATGTACTTTGAAGGCATCTTGAGTAAAACTGCTTCATATTTAACGAAGCATATGCAAAACGCTTGAACCGGAAACGATGAGACCCGGTTAACAGAATACGGAAGTCTGTTGCACATAACCCCTATACTAAGACAAAAGTGACATTGACAGTGTCTCTCTATCCTTCTTTTATATTCTTTCTTTGGCTGTCTCCATTTGCTCTGTGTTTATAAAATGTCTTCAGTAGAGTTTTTGTGGCCTGGGCTCCTGATTAGTTTTTTTTGCTCAAAGCTGGTATATTGCAGAGTTGTGATAGCGCAATACACCTGAGATAAGCATAGAAGCTGCACTTTTCTATTTCTTCTTGACAGAGGTAGTCATAGAAAGCCTTTACTCTTACTTCTTAGGGCTGCTTACTAGCAGCTGTAAAAACTCTATGTGAAGTCTACGTGGATACAGTATCATTGTAGATGCTCTGTGTTTTCCCCCCAGTTCAGCCCACAAAAGTGCATTCATTTTTTTGATTAGGGTGGGTGTGATGACTTAACATCGCTCTTAGGCATTCATATGCTACCTCAAGACCGTTGTTGGTGGTGCTTAGTTTATTGTTTATCGCCCATGAATCAGCTTTATTGTGCAGAGCTCATTTCGCACCACTTTATTGTGCCCTGTTGTCAACAAATTTGGTTTGCTTTCCATGTTTACAGGACTTATGCTTGCCATTTCGGTGGGATTTGTTTGTTATAATATACATGCATCAATTATTTTGTCAGTTTGTCAACAGGCTTTCAGAATGCATTTTGAATTAAAAGGATACACTAACAGTGCTATTTTTAGTGAATCCAGTCATTGGTTTGTGTGTGTGACAGAGGGAGAGAAAAAGAGTAGGTGCTGATATTTGATCTTTTTGAGCCTTGTGCAAAGATAAGGGCAAAGGTCAAACTTAAGCCTCAAATTACAATTATGCAAAAATGTTTTTAGCTGCCATCTTACAAAAGTCAGTCTGCCCCCAAATATTTCAATGAGATAATAGTATTACTTTAAATAACAGTATGCTTGCCTTTTAAACGTAAAGAAAGTGTGTTTTCTTTTAAGTGTGCTTTCATTTACATTTTGAACAATTTCTCAAACATTGTGCTTATTGAAGCAGTACCTCCCTCTCTCTCTCGCTCTCTCTCTCTCTCTCTCTCTCTCTCTCTCGGCTGTAATGTTTTCAACAATCTGCTGCATTTATATGTAATGTCATAAACTGCATGCTGACAAAAGCAAACAAATGAGATGCAGCAAAACAAATAACAGACAGCAAGACTCATCATGTTTGAAATTAATCCATTTGTATTTCTTGCTATTGTGTATATCCAGCATAATAGATAGTTGGCTAAGTACATGAACAGATGCTGAGAAATCTGTTTGCCCAATAAGTGTTAAAGGGGTCATATGACGTTGCTAAAAAGAACATTATTTTGTGTATTTGGTGTAACGCAATGTGTTTATGCGGTTTAAGGTTCAAAAAACACATTCTTTTCCACATAATGTACATTATTGTTGCTCCTCTATGCCCCGCCTTTCTGAAACGCATCGATTTTTACAAAGCTCATCGTTCTGAAAAGTGAGGTGTGCTCTGATTGGCCAGCTATCCAGTGCGTTGTGATTCCCAGCGTGACAAGACAAAAACAATAAAACCCATTATAAACTAGCCATTTGTTGCATCCAGTGGGGACATAATTACTGATTATAATGACTTGTACTGTCTTTTATAGATTGCGTATCGTGATGCGTAAACATAAAACCATGTCTGCATTTGTGATCGAAGAAACGACAAACAACAAGCGCTACTCTACACTGCTCAAAACTCGCGTTTGAATCATCAGTGGCAAATCCTTTAAATATGAAAACGTACTTACAGGCTGTGAGTCAGAAGCACCAGACTGTCCTTGCAAAGTTGGAACTGCC
>NW_015638949.1:666308-677560 GCF_001515625.1 Sinocyclocheilus rhinocerous | reverse complement strand
ACAGCGAGAATAAAGTTACGCCTTCTTTCTTTGTGTGAACATTTGGGTGGTGTTATGCAAATCTTCCCACATCGTGATGTAGACATGTGGGGGCGTGTTAGAACAAGCCGTTTTAGGAGGGCGTGGACCAGTCTTAACTTTTATAAAGAATATCTCTTTGGGTTTGAGACTTTAGTCTTTGCAACTTTAGGGATCTTATCTATTCACGAACAGCTTGTAACACTCCAAAGAGAAAGGAAAATTTGAAATTGCATCATATGACCCCTTTAACAGAGCTAGCATGCTTGGTTTGCTACTCAATAATGTACTGTTTTTGAATTATCTTCATTAGGGGGATTTTTACAGCCAATATTAATATATATATATATATATATATATGTGTTTAATTTTTATATATAATTTTATATAATATTTTACATTTAACTGTATTACATTTTAAAACTAATTGAACGTTCTAGTATTTTTTTTTATTGATAACCCTAATTTTAACATTAACCAGCATTTTTTAATATATTTATTTTCAGTATTTTTTTATTTTATATTTTAAAAAATAATTAAAAACTGTGTGCCTGAGAGTGACACTAAAAAGAAAATCAAAGTAAAGTGAAGTAAATAAACTGATGCAAGTACTAATCAAGCTTCAAAACATGAAAGGCAACTTCTGATATTAAAGATTTGAGTGTAAAATGCTTGTTCAGACTGTGTATGTATATGTATATGTGTGTATATATGTATATGTGTGTGTATATGTATATGTGTATATGTATATGTATATATATATATATATATATATATGCATGACAACATGCAGCTCACTGGTGTCTGTCTTTGTTGTTCATCGGCCTTGACTCCTTTAAACCCATAGCTGAAATTTCCATTGAGCACAAACACATCTAAGACTTTAACATTGTTCACATCATCCTTGCTGATTTAGTATGTTTCTAGTAAATGATAGAATGTAGATAATGGTACTTCTTAACAAATTTAAATCACTGTTGCACAACCTTATAAAACCTATTTTTTTCATATAGAGGACTGTTATTTCTTATAGTCATCAAATCAGTCACAGATAATAGGATTATGTAATTTATTGAGCAAGGAGAACATTAAAACAAAGTTTAAAAATGCCACTTAGCTGTTTGCACCATGAACAATATTTAGTATTATTTTCATAGATGTTTTGTACTGTAAGTAGATTATATATGTGAAGTTTACAGCCTGAGTCACAGTTTAACCTAGAAGACCTACAGTACCGATGATCCGGGCAGAGCAAATGGTTAATTCTATTACTTACACTCCATATCTGCGCTTCCACAGATGTACACACACACACACACACACAAAACACTCATCTTCCAAGGACCCTGATTTGGTTTCTGAGTTTATCGCCATGGCAACCTAGCTTTGACGCTGAATATGTTGGATGGCCAACAGAATTCTTTAGAAAATCATGTTGCTGTATCAATTGATTTCAAATTTGTGCAGTAAACATATATTTGCTCTATTGTGAGTTAGGAAAACCAGTGAACCGTCTCCGCTGGGAATCAAAATGCCAGCTAACTCTCAACACCAGCTGGAAGTGACAAATCACAAGACGAACCAAAATATGTGATATTACATTCAAACACATTTTAAGCAAAATATGTCATGCTGGCATTAAATAGAAAAGAAATAGTGGATTTGAGAGTCTGGTGTGAGTGGTATGCTAAGGTAGTGCTAGGAAACAACATGATTAAACATTTACAGTCTGCAGAGAGACCAGCTACATTTCACAGACGGGACAGAAGCGCTTGACCCGAAAATTCAATGCACACACCATCTCTCAATGTCCCTCACATGTTGCTTTCCCTCATTCAATAAGCAAGTCCTCCATTCCTTCCTTCGATGCAGCTTGTGCACTTAGGATGCAATTCAGCGAGCCTTTCTGATTGGCTCTCTCCACAGTCAAAGAGCCATGCCTGAAAATGCATCAATAAAGTTATATTATCAGAAAAACATCTGATTTAATTTCTGAACTCATAAAATGTATTATCAGCGTCCATCTGAAGCTGTTCACATATGATTCTAGTATAACTTCACACCACCATGAGTCAGATACGTTTACGCAATGTTAACGTTAACATTCAGGATATGAAATATGCGTCTTCTGCTGTGATGGAGCGTGCCACTCTTCATGGCACTGGACGTAACTGGGGCATCTGTGTTGTGGTAACCATGACAACATGTGAGTTTGTCATCTACAGTGGCAAAGCTCTGAGGGGATTGAGCTCATGATGCGGAGTCTGTACCAAACACCCACCCACATAAACACATACACACACACACACATATGTGCACATGCAACATACTACGGCTCTGGTTTAAGCCACAGTAAAAGCATCTGATTCTTATAGGGTGTTATTTAGGAAGGTTACAGGTTTGAATCTCACCACATTGTGCACTTTAGTGACCTTTTTGAAAGAAACTGTGTCACTTTGAATAAATGTCTGCTAAATAACTACTTCTTTAGCTGACTGTGTATTTTTACATAAACACTAAACTTTTTTTCTGATATTATACTCGAATATGCAAAACAGGGTGGCAGTATGTAATATCAGTTTATTCTTTGCCAACACCTTCATTTATCAGGCTACTATTCTACTACTGTAAGGCCACTAATTCTCTCCCACTTTGTTGCAGATGCTTCCCCCTCCCGAAAGATTTTTATTCACAAAACTGTGATAGAGACAGTTTGTTTCCAGCAAGCCGAGGCTTGTTAGCTGATACATTTTGCTCTCTCCTCTGCGCTCCATCATGATGCTTGTAGAAAATGAGACAATCGTTGTCAAGGTAACCAATCATCTTTAAAGAACTTATAATGCAAATAGCATTTGAAATCTATAGGGTCAATAATGTCAGAGTTAGCAGAGACCCGTTTATAAAAATATTTAATAAATGAAAACCTGTTGCTCCTCTTTCTGATTCTGACTGTGCTATTTATAGATGTCATAAAAAATATTGGTTTGAAAATAAAAAATCAAAACCTAATGGAAAACAAAAAATGTTAACACTTTATATTAAGGAACACTATTAACTATAGTTGCTTATTAGCGTGCATATTACTAGCGTATTGGCTGTTTATTAGTACTTATAAAGCACATATTAATTCCTTATTGGTGGTCTTAGCTGGTTTAAACTGGAAGTAGCTGGTTTTAGCTGGTTGGTCAGCTGGTCTCCCAGCTGAACCAGCTAAAGAAGTGGTCAAAACCTGTCTAAAACTAGTCTGCAAACCAGTTATGACCAGGCTGGAAGACCCGTTAAAACCAGCTAACCAGCCATTTTTTTTCCCAGCAGGGTGACCATATTCTAGATCCCTTATCCTGCCCAATACCAAAACATAACTACTGCTACAACTACCTTAATATCAATAAGAAACAAGTTAGGAGTTTACTGAGGGAAAACTCTTAGTTATTATTGAATATGTCGTCCCTAGTCTAAAGTATTACCCCAAAAACAAGGATTTTGCTACTGAACATCAGTATTCAATTTCATGTTATCTTTAATAGGAAGTTTGATGTAAGAATAAGAATATTCGTAATGTTATTGTACAAACAGTTCAGATGATTGAATTAAACAAATGTCATAATTAACAAAGTGGGGCAGAGAGAGAGCAAGAGAGAAAGAACTAAAGAACATCCGGTCAAAAAAACCCCCCCGAAAAAACAGGCAATTAAAAGTAATTGTTTTTATTAGCCAGGGATAAGCTTTTTAAAAGAGTGGGTGGTAATCTTTAAATATTAAACACAGATATTTAGTTTCATTGCGAGTTTAATGACTGAATGCGTCTCTCTGTCTCTATTATTCACACACACACACACACACACACACACGGACACATGGCCGTCTGTGAGGATGGCGTCACTAATGAAACAACTTTGGTGTGCCACATCAGAGTCCACCCACATTGTTGGTATATGGCACAGGTGGCCAGCCCCAACACGCTTTACCAACCAGCTGACTCATAAACACTCTCTCACCAGCTCTCTATCTGTCTCTGGCATAATCAATTATACCCAGAAGTAAAGCGTTATGAATATTTATCAATCCACGATCTTTGAAGTTACCAAACCTGAACATTCACCTATCACAAACTTCCAGCAATTGTCATGAGGTAAAAAAAAAAGTGAATAATTTAATGCGTCCTTGCTGAATAAAATTATTCAATTATTAATTTCATTTTAAAAACCAGTTCTTTAAAATAAATTAATGTTTTTATTTAGCAAGGAAGCATTGAACACAGAAGTAAAAGATATATCAGCTTTATATAAAAATATAAAGCACCACAATTGTTGTCAACACTGATAATAATAATTATTCCTTATAATAATTATATATAATATATATTCATTATTATAAGTCAGCATATCACAATGATGTCTGAAGGATCATGTGACATACAGTTAGTGAAATTAATGTACAGCATACAACCATCACACAAAATATATATTAACATTCAGTTTATATATATATATATATATATACACACACACACATAATAAAATAATTTCACTATTCACTATTGATATTATTAGCAAGTAATAATATATATATATATATATATATATATATATAAAATGGTGTATGTTGTACACCAACCTCCGTTAAACATACAATTTACAAAGAAATGTCTAAAAATGTCAGTGTTGTAATAGATTTAAATGACAATTTTGATTTAACAGGATGAGATAATTCTCCAAAATAACAGTCTTTAAAACTCATTTATCCATACCTTTGTCCTTCTCTGTTCTCTCTTTTCTAATGTAAGGATAAATAAAAAAAATAACATCAACAATTTCCTTAGCGGATCATTTCAAGAATACATAATGCGCCTTTGAACAGAGGCTGTGGCACCCATAAGGGCAGTTTTGTTTGGGAGTATATTACAGATTTCGATATAAAAGCATTTGAATATAACAATCAGGCAGATAATGTATAAAACAAACATAAAATGAATAACAATTACATATTCGACTTTAAAGATAATGACACAAAAGTTACAATAATTGGAATAACAGCAGAGATATCACAAATATGTAAAAAAGTGCTAAACATATTAATCACAAAGTTGGTATTAAACACTTCTGGCACATCATCGCAAGTTGTGGTATCATCAAATGTATGAAATAAAGATAAAATAAGACTATAGTGATTATTTTACCATGTAACCGTAACATCTGATCAGGCTGCCGTCCTACAGAGGGTCCTCTCACCTGAATATTGAACTGTTACTTCCTGTTCCTGCCACATCAGTTCCTGTCTTGTCATGTATTTAAACCATGTGTTTCCACTGCCATTTTGCAAAGTATTGCCAGTTCCACTGCCATACTAAACGTTCTTCCATGCCATTGCTGATGTTTATTGTTATGACCAATGCTTTTGTTCTTCTGACTCATGTCTCTGGATTACTGTTTTGGATTTGTCTGCCATTCGATTGTTTTCCATGTGTTTTGACTCAAGCCTGTGGCCTGACTTAAGATCTGTGAATATTGTTTGGACTTGAAGCACAGATCCTTGAATAAAGACCCGCATATGGAATCCACTCGGCCTACCTCTTCCTTACAGTAACACATGGCTGAAGATATGACTGAGGGTTTACTGTTTTTCATGGTATAAGAACACTGACCAAGATTAGCACACTGTGTGAGAAGAGCTACAGTCATACTAAACCAAAAGAGCAGAAACAGAAACAGATGCCACACACGCCACAATTACACCCATGCAGTAGTTACAAAACTTAATTTTAGATAGTACATGCCTTTATGCAAAAATAACTGTAATTGCAGGAGGCGTTGGTGAAATCAAAAAGTGTAGTGCAGCTGCCTCTTTTTGCACATTCCTGTTATGCAGTACCCTTGGAGCTCTGTGACTTTGATTATTCTTGGGTCAAATTAAAGCTTTTCTATAAAAGCATACATAAGACTTTCAGGAATTAAATATCTGGTAAAATTCAGGCCCTTTAACTTCGTTAAATATCTTAATTTACCTACATAATGGCAAGAAAGTGAAGAGGATGGAAAGTTAGTAGAAAGGTCGAGGTTCTTTAAATTTCAATCTTTAAAAGTTCTTCTTATTTTTTAGGCTTTTTGCCTTTATTTTACATGACAGTAGGGGTGAGAGACAGGGGGCTACTTTTGGGACATGTCCGAGGTCTCAAACTTGCATCCCCAACTATATTTTGAAAGTTTTGTACAATCATAGAAGTTTCATATACAACAATATAGGCCTAATGACTGTTCTGGTGGTTTCCCATTAAAATGGTCACTTCCTGGAAGATGATGCCATTAAAGGGGTCATATGATGCTGCTAAAAAGAACATTATTTTGTGTATTTGGTGTAATTAAATGTGTTAATGTAATTAAAACACATTATTTTCCACATACTGTACATTATTGTTTCTCCTCTATGCCCCGCCTTTCTGAAACGCATCGATTTTTACAAAGCTCATCGGTCTGAAAAAGCGTGGTGTGCTGTGATTGGCCAGCTGTCCAGTGCGTTGTGATTGGCCGAATACCTCAAGCGTGTGGCGGAAATGTTACGCCCCTTGCCATATTGTGATGCCTTGTCCCGGCCGGAGCGACGAGACAAAAACATTAAAACCCATTACAAACGAGGCATTTGTTGCATACAGTGGGGACATAATTACTGATTATAATGACTTATACTGTCTTTTTACGCGTTGCGTTGCATCGCGCCGCATAAACATAAAACCATGTCTGCATTTGTGATCAGAGAAATGACAAACAACAAGTGACTGCTGTTCCTGAAACCACGCTTTCTTTCTTTGCGTGCACATTTGGGCGGTGTTATGCAAATCTTCCCACATAGTGATGTAGATATGTGGGGGCGTGTTAGAACGAGCCATTTTAGGTAGGCGTGGTTGACTCTTAACTTTTATAAAGAATATCTCTTTGGATTTGAGACTTTAGTCTTTGCAACTTTACAGATCTTCTTTATGCACCAAGGGCTTGTAACACTCCAAAGAGAAAGGAAAAATTTAAATCACATCATATGACCCCTTTAAGAAACTGGTTTGTTTTTTATTTAAGTAGTAAACTAATTTCAAATGTATGTCTTTTTTTATGTGATTTGTTAATAATTAATTAATAATTGTGTAATTTTAAATTTGTAATATTTCATCCAATATAACAGGGATAAGAAAATGTACTTTATAACATAGGTGACCCATTTAATGGGAGCTTTTTTTACTCTGATCATTTACCCCCCAACTGTTTTCGACCATTTTGCTGTTTTGAGGGCGTGAGTGTTCTCATAACTGGCCATAACGCACACCTAAACGTCAATGAGAACGTTAAAATGTATTCCTTATAATCTGGTTGAGCAGCATAGAGCAGTTTGAGCTGCAGCAATAAAGCTATACTGCACGTCTACCTGAGAGAAAGAGAGAGTGAGAGAAAGAGAGAGAGAGAGAGAGAGAGAGTGAGAGAAAGAGAGAGAGAGAGAGAGAGAGAGCGCGCTCCAAGTGCAGGTTTCTGGGTTGGCAGCAGAACGCGCGAAACGAGCGTGGCACGCGGAATATTGGCCAAAATTACCGCGAACTCAAACATCAGGAGACGCTCAAAGGGAAGCGAACGAGAACGGTCGACAACGCCTATTTCTCTGACACGCTCAAATTATCCGGTAAGTCTTTGTGTTTACATTAATTCCACGCAACTGTTGTCGCTGAATGCGTAGATTTGTTCCCCTAACGTCTTTACCGAACGCTTTCGTAATATAATGTGTTAGTTTTGTTTAACAGACTGCGCTGCTATTTTTTTTCTTTAGCAAATTCACCTGTGACTTAACCTGTAACGTTAACTAAAACTAGCGGGTGGCTAGTTTTAAACTCTTTCCACAACTTTAAGTGGTTCCGCGCCACAGTCATAATGCTTGTATTTACATTTGTATTTGCATGCTTGAACTTCCGTCAGGTGAATTTTGTCAGTTAAGTGTAAATGGTATGTCAAATATGTTTACATCAAACCCAAATCACTGCGTGTGCTGCGCGCAAGTGGACACTGCAGTTTCTGGCGATCGTTATTTCTTGACAGCAAAACCTGTCCTTTTCAGGCAAGTTGTGTAATTAATCAGTTCATCTTCAGTTGATTTCTTGAACGTTAATTATAAGTTATAAGTGCAGTGGACTGTCCTTTTTGTTTGATAACAAAAGTGCAGTGTTGAATTATGTGTGGGTAGTGGTCAGCAATATGCATGTAATTTGCTAAAACAGGTAAATCCTTGCTGCATAGACATTGCATGGATGCTCACAGACCTGGTTATTAGATTAGAAATGTATTATGTGTTTTATTTTTGCAGTCTATGACATCATGTACCATCAGCCCAATGCTGTCACATAATGACATTTTAAGGATTTTGTTTCAGCATCTGCAACTGAGTGGTGTTTTGTTTTGTATAACTAAAACATTGATATAATATTCTAATATTTATGTTCATCAGATTTAAGTGGTTTATAAATCTAATACTTATACCTAAATTGTGTAAATTAGTGTCTGATACAAAGAGTGCTGCTGTTACAACCTAACACTTGGTGGGTTCTAACACTAATAAAAAAATGAACATTTTGTGCTCTACTTTTACTTTGTGTTAATCAGACTTACTTAATCATAAAGGTATAAGGTCGTCATGAAATTTAGGTGAACAAATAGGAAGCATTTTAGTAATATAGCCCAAATACTAGCAACTCTAAAAACATAACAGACAGTGCATGTCTATGTATGTAGCTATGTGTGGTGTGTGCACCCAATATGCTTTTTTTGTGCAATCTGAAATGGAACACGCAGTGGAAGGTGCTACAACCCTCCCCATCTAGTCAGGCATGATAATTTTTTTAAACATGTAGATGAAAAACTTGTGTAGATTTTATATATTAAATTAAACAAGATAATTTGTTTATTCAAATGATACTACTTTAACATTAACATGACCACAAATCAAATTGAAGACTTCAGATGCAAATTAGTTTTTTTATCAGGCTCCTATATTTATGTTCAGTTATTTCACTTTAATGGCATAGAAAAGGACCTATACATTTCCATTAAAGTAAAATTACTGAAACCTACATAGGAGCCTGAAAAAATGCTAATTTTAGATGAAATAAATGAAATGATACCGATACCGATATTAGGGAGTAAAAAAAAAGGCCGATGCATATTTTGGTTACACAGTTCATTTAAAAGCCTCTGGTGTGTAAAAATAGTAAATACCATTATGTCCTCCTGTTTTTTACAGTAATAAAAATTATAGGAGCATTAAATAGTTAACAAAGAAACTTCTTTCTAATGCTCATTATATTAGCATTAGCCGCGCTTATACTAACGATTAACTACGTATACGCTAACGGCGATGTTTATTTCAATCCGACATTCAAATTCATATGGAATAATATTCATAACAGAAGCTCTAAATATTAAAAATTTAATTGAAACGTACCTGCTTGAACTTGATCGGGGTGTTTTGTTAGTTTGATGCATTTCCTCCTCTTGAGGTCGCCACGTCTCAGTGCTTTTATGAAGAGGACAGGATTGCCTGGTTTTCACAACAAAATCCGCCCAATCGCTACTCAAAACTAGCCCAATCGCGTTTCGAGGGGGATAAAATACACATGTTTTGGCGGGGTTCCCCTGGTGAAATTCGCATTCCAGGGGCTAAATATCACATTATTGGGGTCGTTTTTCAACCCACGGCAACAGTGTTAAAGTAGCCCAATTCCGCGGGAAAACCGAAAAAAAATCATAATCTAGTAATTAGAACCCGTCCGATATATCGTTTAGCCGATATTATCGGCCGATATGAGCCTGTCGCCGATATATCGGTATCGGCGAATATGCCACAGATACGATTTTTTTTTTACAGAACATATAACGCTGATTAAATGCTTCTGAATGGTGTAATTACTTAGTTTGTCCAGCAGAGCGCGCTCCATTGTTTGCTACTGGCGACCCAGGTCAGTGTAGTGTAGAGATGCGCGGATGAGCTCTAACTTCACCCGAGTCCGCTGCTTCAAATTAGCCGCCCGCCACCCACCCGCACCTATATTTGATCGTCACATTACAATGATTCTAATTCTTAGTTTTGCATGATGATATGATGAATAGATGGTTCATTTTTAACAGCAGATTCAGTGACGTTAGAGACTAGAGCTGATCTGCGCATCACGGCACGCGTCTGCGGCACATTAAAGGCTGTGTTACGGCCACCAGAGCTGATCGCGGCCACACAGTCAATGCTGGTGTTTATACCGGCCACGCCGCGGCCCAGAACTCATGCTTATCACATCAGTCACATCACATCGCGTGGCGCGACAATATACAATATAATTCTATTGTATTTTGTCGCGTCGCACCGTGCCGCTCGCGTCCGGTGTAGAATAGAACCCATTATAATCAGTGATGTTGTCTACACTGGATGCAGTAAACTGATGCCTCGTTCTATTTATGACGCGCTGACACAAAGTTCAAATGATTTTCAACGGTCGCTTTGTCGCGTCCTTGTTGCGGCGCAGACACGGTGTCAGCATAGTTTGTCAGTACAGTCAGTAACATAGCAGATTGAAAAGTTAGTATCTTTCTGCAGTCCAATAGACGGCAGTGCGGTGGTGGCTTGAGTCTGTTGAATGGTAATTTAACGCTACGTTATCACCTAGTTGGAGAGACTCAATGCTAAGTAAATAAACAACAATCTCCCCGTCTTTTACTCTCACAATGAGCTTATCATATTCGTGTGCTACATTAGTAGGGCTCTATGATTTCCGCGATGCAGAAAACATGGACGGAATCGCGGAATCCAGTCATAAAAACAGAATTTACTGTATAACGCGGAATTTCATGGAATTTGTCTTATTTTTGATGAATAAATAAAAAACAGGTCAGTACGTATATATAGACTGTGTCTGTGAATATTAAACTGCAAAAAGACGATTTAAATACGAATGTTCTGCGTTCATTTAAATACCAGAAAATACACAACACAGAGTTTGTGAAAAATATTATTCATTATTATTATTTATTCATTTTAGATGTTTACATTTGGAAAACTTTGCTTGCTTGCCCTACACAGTTACCTTGTTTAATTTCTTGATTCAAGTTATATATATTTTGTTCTATTTGTGTTAAGTTATTTATAATAAGTGAAGTGATGTTTACTGTTAAGGGCACTGATGTCAGACTCATTTTGAATAATAAAGTTTATTGTTAAAT
>NW_015638949.1:661065-663893 GCF_001515625.1 Sinocyclocheilus rhinocerous | reverse complement strand
GCACTGATGTCAGACTCATTTTGAATAATAAAGTTTATTGTTAAATTGTTAAATACCCTGCCTCCACTACATAGGCCTATGTTTGTCACATCATTATAAGTGTTTGATCACCACATTTGAGTTATCATTGCAAAAAATGTGTTTATGTATATATATTCTGTTTATGTAGGCTATATACAGTATTCTATATACAGTACCAGTCAAAACTTTTGACTATACTGTACTATAATATAGCCAACACATAAAGAATATCGGCCAATATATCGGTATCGGTCTTTCTGTATGCCCTAATATCGACATTGGCCCCCAAAAAACCCATATCGGTCGGGCTCTACTCGGTACCACCGGTACTTAAGAAAACCTGCTACCGTAACGTTTTCATTTTTTTAGTACCGACTTGGTAACGAAATACCTGGACTTTTGACAACACTACAAGGAGCTAAAGATAAAATTCAACACCTCCTATATAATTGCATGTTACTAATAAAGAAAAACAGACAGGATGTGTGCAAGACATATGACAACATTTATAGGATGCATCGAGGAGGAGTCCAAACTACACTCAAGGGTCAAGTGATGCTGACATAATTATGGTCCGCGATATTGGCACAGAATATGTGTGTTAAAGAATTCTTTGTGACTGTATAGTTCTCAAGTTGGAAAAGACGTTTAGTTCACATTTTAAGTGAACCTTAGTTCCCAGGACATATACAGGATGGATTAAAATGCTGATGCTGTAAAAGGAGGGGAGACATAAATACATAACAGTATGACTGAAATGTTAAGGTGTTTAAAAACAAAGAAATAAAACACGTTTATTCTGTGGCACTTAAAAAAATAATTTGGCACCCATTTTTGTTTGTTATAGGTGTCAATGGCTCCTTAAGTGATTTTTTTTTGTCTGGAGCCCTGCTCACACACACACACACACACACATGTTTGCAATAATGAACTGTTTTGCACTTTTCCTATAGACTTCTATTGTGAGTACATAATTGTCAGCATTTTTAATGTTTTCAAGGGTTTTTTTTCTGTGGTAATGGAGCTTAACTTGTATTTAACCTATGAGTTTCCTTTAAATGCTCTCTACCTGTAATTTAGTGGTCACAGTATTGTTTGAGAGGCCATTATTTCTTATGTAACAGTCAATGATTGTTGCGCTAGTTTATAACAACACATTTTGTTTAGTTGTTGCATTCTATGTTATTTTTTACTCATGAAAGAGGAAAATTGTAAGAAGCTTTTGTTGTCAGATTTGGTCAGTTTGTATTGTGTGTCCACCTCTTAATTTAGTTTTAATTAACATCCCATTGTGTTTAAAGGAGTCCATCTACTTTTTTTACAGTTGTTGATGATGTTATGGCATCAGGACAGAATATAGCAGAACTGACTTTACTCTCTGTGGCTCCCATAGAAGACGAGCACAAAGAAGCCCGGACACTGTGTTTGTGTCAGTGTCTCTACAGTATGTGTGTGTGAATTCAACCTACGGGGTAAAACACCACCCACCACCTCTGTTCAAAACACCATCCTGTTCTCCAGAGCTCTTAGTAGGGCCCGTCATCCCTTTATAAATGATAAAAAAGTAAAAATATGAATGGTATTATGTTATACTAAAACTAAAATTAAAACAATAGAAAAACCCTTAAGATAACATGTAAAAAGAAAAAATGCATCTTAAGTACGCAGAATAACATCAGTGGACTTTGAACAATTAACTGCCACTTTGAACGATTATGTAATTGTGGCATCCATAATTGTAATCGCGATTAGAAATTCGATTAATTGTGCAGCCCTAAGTTCAGAAGAAATTTATGTTTATTAACATATTAAGGATGCATTAAATTGATCAAAAAGTGACAAGAAAGACATTTATAATGTTATAAAAGATTTCTATTTCAAATAAATGCTGTTCATTGAAGAATCCTGAATGCTATTCAATGCTATTCATCGAAGAATCCAGAAAAAAATCAAAAATGGAGTTTTCACAAAAATATTAAACAGCACAACTATTTTTAACATTTATAATAATAAGTATATATATATAAGATAAGTAAGTGCTTAACACAGTGTCACTATTGCCGTAGCTGGGAGAGACAGCTTTCATCATGGGAAAAACTTCACTGAGATGCCGCCTGCATATGGTTGAGATTACGAGATCTCGTCTTTTTTTATTTCTGTCTAAATAGAAACCTCCAGTTGACACCAAATTCCCTGGAGCTGCTTCTAAGCATAAAATAAGAGGATGAATATCATGGCTGTGCATGTGTGTGAGTGAGAGAAGCAGAGAGGCAAATAGAGAGAGATTGGAGTAAAAATTACAGAAGACAAATAATAGGACTGAATCTACAGTTTTCACAAAAATATTAAACAGCACAACTATTTTTAACATTTATAATAATAAGAAATGTTTCTTGAGCACAAAATCAGCATATTAGAATGGTTTCTGAAGCATCATGTGGAACTGAAGCCTGGAGAAATTGCTGCTGAAAATTAAGAAAATAGAAAAGAGTTATATCAAATGTTACTAATTTACTCTATTTTTGATCAATTAAAATACAGCCTTGATGAGCATAAGAGGCTTTTTTTCAAAAGCATAAAAACTCACATATGTTGTTCAGTATGCATGTGTTTGTTTATGTGCTATTTTGTGGAAAACGGAAAATAATTGTTGAATTCTGGCCTTTTTTACAAGGTCCCCATGACCATGGAACACCAGGAAGTATCAGATCATTTTTAATTTTAATTTCAATTTCAGTTTCAAAGCAATTTACTTTTAGTTTTATATATATATATATATATATATATATATATATATAAGATAAGTA
>NW_015638949.1:657020-661028 GCF_001515625.1 Sinocyclocheilus rhinocerous | reverse complement strand
TGCATATGGTTGAGATTACGAGATCTCGTCTTTTTTTATTTCTGTCTAAATAGAAACCTCCAGTTGACACCAAATTCCCTGGAGCTGCTTCTAAGCATAAAATAAGAGGATGAATATCATGGCTGTGCATGTGTGTGAGTGAGAGAAGCAGAGAGGCAAATAGAGAGAGATTGGAGTAAAAATTACAGAAGACAAATAATAGGACTGAATCTACAGTTTCTGAGATTTATGGACGGCCTTGTTTAAAAAAAAGCATCACACAAAACACATGCCCTCATGACCTAGATTCATACCCCTGGAGTGTCTCAATCTGTCCTGTCTCCTGACAGAAAAGACACTTATTTAGAAACTGATAACTTTATTTAACATGAATATGAGATGCAATCAACTGGTGCAAATGCGTTTAAACTTAAACATTAACTGTTGGACTGTCAGTTTTACATTTACTTAATATTTTGTATGAAAAAACTACACAGGAAATACAGTAACTTTTATTTCACAGTATAACTCGGCTTCAGAGAGAGACTCTGTCCGATGTCAGATATGAAGGGGAATATAAATTGGAGATGTTAATTAATATTTCACCCACTCATTTCACATAGTCAACATTTCCATCATCATCTGGGGATGCATTAGTCCATTCAGGTCTAATGGAGCTGGACTCCGGTCAGTGGATTTGAGTCATTAGCTTCACAAGTTCTAGGGACATGAAAGCACCACAGCTGCATAACTTCCAGTAACAGTGGATAATAGTTCTCTTAGAAAGTCCATTTATTTTTTGTATTAACATTAGAGTGCCATTTAATTAGATGTTCAGTAGGATTTAATTTGTCATAATATCTTTCTTTTTTTATGTAGTGTTGGTCTTCATCCAGTCGAGAAAATTGAGTCTCTATCTTTGTAAACCAGGTCTGATATTGGTTTTTAATTAGGGTTTTGGCTTCAATTGTGTCTCTGTTTAGGTTTAGATTTATATCTGCTTGAAAACAAGGGTTTGGGTTAGCAGTGAGAATACGGAAGCCCAGTGTTGTAATGTGGAAAGCTCGGAGGGAATATGTTTTTATCATATTACCAGCAGGAGTTATTGCTTGCTGCTAACATACCCATCACTGATTCCCAAAACTAGCTCTCAGCAAGAGAACAGTCTGATGTAAGACTTCCAAGTTAGAGCTGGAAATTGGATTCTTCTCTTGAGAAGTGTTGTTGTGGTTCTCTCACTGTAAGCTAATACTTGAAAAGCAGCCATGGAATAAAATAGAGCAACATCTTTGCTTTTATAGTCTATTGGAATCCAGAAGCTATTGCTTTTCCCTCCTTTTTTTGTTGCCTGGGAAACGGTGTTATCATGAGGCGGGTGCTTGTTGTTAAGTGATCCACCCTCAATGTTTTTCGGTGGAAGCATGCCTAGAACAGCCGGGAAATTAAGTTAACTGAGCAGTTCTCTTTGTTCAGTGCCATGACATATCTCATTTCTCTCATGTCTGTGAAGAACATTTTCTGAAAATTATGGTATGTGCAGAACTTTCTAAAAAACCAAATAACTTTTCTTTTACTACTGATGAGGCAATTCCTGATAAATAACCATTCATTCATCCATCCATCCATCCATCCATCCATTCATTCTTTGCACTGACACAGATTTATTTGGAGGGAATATTGCATTGCTTTATGTCTATTTTAATTTCTTCAACTAATATTTGCATTATCTTAATTTACTGTATATTTGACACCAAGTTTGCCCTTAAGTTTTTTGTCTCCTGCAGTTGAAAAAAAAGCAATATTCAAAAACTATGCCAACACTAAAACTAAGAAAAATGGCTTCAATTTTTTTTGATTGATTTGATATGAGTTTTCACACTGTGTGAGTGTTTTCTCTGAATCTGAGCACAGTTGAGCCAAACCCATCTGTCACAGGACAGATCATAATCAAAGAAACTTGATTATAAGTTATAATAACATAATAACTCCATTTTGACAAAACACGTAGAAACTGCAATTTGCCTTTGCACAGCAGATTAGTACAGTGGGATTTCTCATACACTCTCAAAAGTCCGAAATCTGGATACTGGAAATTTTGGTCATATTCCAAGAACACCTTAGAGAGAGATTTTCATGAGTCCTTAAATGTCGAAGTGTTTACTTGCGTTGTGCAGTGCTGCGCAATGACCAGCTCCCCTCCTCTTGAATCCACCAGCCCAACTACTGCTGGCTGTACTCTAAAGCAGCTGCACTGTACTGTATCACTGCATTTATGTATGACTGTAACCAAGGCAACAAACAACATAAGGAACAGAATTGACAGATTAATCGACTGGGTGTGAAGCGAATCTAGCGTTCTTAATACGCACATAATTCCTCCAATTAGCCATTCCTCAGAGACACAACGCAGGTCTTTTTGGGAAGGTTCTGACTGCAGCAGGTTGTGGTGTTGTGGAGGTATTAGACAAGTAAGATAAGATGCACTGCCCTCTTTGAAGCATGTATTGTGCTCTTTGATGTTGTCCATTGCGTCTCAGGAATGTTTTCATTAGGGATGCACCGAAATGAAAATTCTTGGCCGAAACCGAACAAAATGAAACACTGGGCCGAATACCGAATACTGAATACCAAACACGGTTTTTCAAAAAATTTTCCCCCATGTATTTTTCCAATTTTTTTCACCATTGCATAAATTAAATAGCCAAAATTAGCTTTTTACGGTTTTGTCTTGCTTTTCAAAGAAAAAAATCAATTACTAAACAACAATTAAAAAATATTTAACACTGAACATTTTTAACATTCTAGCAGACACTATACCAACCAAGCACGATTTAACTTAAAATTAATAAGTTATTAAAATAGTATTTTTTTGGCCATCAGACCTCCTTCTTGAATCAGGCATGTATTAATTACAATGTTGATAGAGTTCTTGCTTTTTCTCAACTTTTTCATTTTAGTTTATTTTAAAAGTTTTTATTTATTTATTTTAGGATTATTTTAATTCATTTTATGTAAAGCACTTTGAATTACCATTGTGTATGAAATGTGCTATATAAATAAACTTGCCTTGCCTTTATTTTGGCAGAAACGTGCAGGAAGACCTCAGCGCTTCTTTTTGTTGACAACAGATTTATAAACGAGACTCATTACGAATATGTCGTATGTATCGCATTGTCTCATGCCTTGTAAAAATTCATATTTGAATAAATATAGCCAAAATCCCACCAAAATCTGTTGCCATGACTTATCGCGAGAAGCAAAAGGTTACGTTTTAGTCGCATAACATTGGTTAATGGAAACGCCGTCATTTCGCAATACTTTTTTATCGACATTTATAAAATATCGCCAAAGTTTTGCGCAAATCTGTAATGGAAACGCGCCTAATGTGACTGAGCAACTGACAAGTAACACTGTTTAGCGCAGATTTTCCTCGCGCTTTGGACTTTGAACCCTGGTTAACAAGCAGATAAAATGTGTTTATTTATTGTGTAGTGAGTTCCAGCATTATCATTCGTGTCAGAATTCTCCTTGGTGTAACATAAGAGGGAGATTTTTTGTGTGTGTGTCTTAGTGCTGTACTAAGCCATCTGGCACCTACTGTTTCACCACAGCTTGATAAGATTCACCCTTTGAAGAGACCTATACATCCTGTTGTCTGTTAGGCCTGTGATGGCCTTCTACAGACCTCTATCGTCATAAATCTTGCATTATTTAATAGTTGAACGTAGGGATGGGTACCGAAACCCGGTATTTAATCGTCCCGGGCTAAATTATGAAAGACCGGAGTATCGATAAGCAGAAACGTTAACGGTTCTGCTATCGGTACTGGAGAAATTAAGAAAACACAAATACATTTATTATTGCTATATATACATTATCTTGCAAATTCTATCTCACCAGAGTCGCCAGCTGTTTCTCAAACATTTGTCTATGATGCATTTTTGCTATTCGCAATTCAGAAGCGAGATCGCGCCCACGCGGAGGAGCTTCAGCACGCGCAACATGAAAGCCCTGCTTAATTATGATAGA